>NW_009944882.1:0-44414 GCF_000696875.1 Nestor notabilis
GGAGTGGGAAAAGGACAGGAGTTAAGTCATTCACAACTGGAACAATGAAAGGAACAATAGCCAGTAACATCCAGAAATAAAATGGCTACTTGAGAACTGTATCTGCTTGGTTCTGCCAAATGTAAAGGGTCACTGCCAGACCATCATACTGAGAAAAATATTGCAAAGGAAATGGATTTTTTACAGAAGGAATGTCGAAAGGAAATTTGAAATCACTTTCAGAAAGAGGTAATAATGTCTTCTCAAGCATGGATCCAATCCCCTCAACTAAAATATATCTTTTTTTGTAAACTTAATTAACAGATAAATAAAAAAAAGCAAACCACAACCCTAAATTCACATTTGTTAATTGGAAACAATTCCAATTTCCACAGTGTGGAAAACTGAAGGGTTTTTTTTTATTTGTTCGGGATTTTTCGTTTGGTTTTTTTGGGTGGTGGGTTGTTTGATTTTTTTTTTCCCTTTCATTTCAGCTGCTTCACTGGAAAATAAAGAAAATGTCCCTCTTCAAAGGCATGTTCTTTACTTCTTTATCCAACCACAGCACTATCAGACACATCTCTGCTTTCTACCTCTGTAGCCTTACGTATCACCTCTATAACATATTGTGCAAAGACACAATTAAGGTTAGTTTCAAACTGCAGAGGCAGAAGATAAAGTAGACCGGACTGTGATGAGAAACTCAATCATAACTTTCTACTTCTTAAAGGTCCCTGACAGGACTCACTTTTAGAGAAATCTATCTCTTGATGCATAGAAAGCTCTTACGTGACAACTCCATTGAACCAAAATTTAGCTGTAATAGTCTCTCTATTTCAAACAGAGGTTTTCTTCTTTGTATCTTTAAGGCAGTACAGGAATCACACTGTACATAAACCAAAAGATTGTCTATGTTGGAGGGGGAAAAAAAAAAAAAGGAAAGGAAAGAAAAAAAACCCAATCCTAACTAAACTTGACAGAAAACTACTTTCCACTCACTCATGAAGAGATGCCAGCATCCAGCATCACTGACAACAAGTCCTGCTGATTGGGGTCAGTCACTTTTCAAGCCCAAGGGGACAGTCTTTTCTAACTTCAATCACAGTCTCATAACTCCCCTATAAATAAACATACCAAGGAACAAAAAAAGCAGGGAGAACCAGCAGTCACAATCCATATACAACAGTGGTATCCGTTAAACTGCAGTAATAATGTTTGTGTTCTAGGAAGTCTGGAGAGGAAGGGATCAGTCTCCTTCACATAGATGAAGCAAGCTTTATTTGAACTACGTTTATAACTTTGAATGGTTTGATGATTTTTACAAGCACATCTGCCCAGACAAATGCATTATGAACACTAAACACCATCTGAGAAGCTTCTAACATTTTATGCTTACAAAAGAAAAACTGCAACAAAATGCATCAGATGTTTAACTAACACAAAAATTAAAGCTCATTTCTAATGCTGATTTTGGATAAGACTTTGGTACTTAAGATTCCAGAGCTCATTTTTTTTCACTGAACCTACAACTGAGTTTTAAAGCAATCTGTCTCTCAGTACAAGAGAGACTTGCAAATTTTTTTCCGCACATACCATAACTTCCAGCAAAGAAGTATCCTAACATCACAGCATTATAGAAAGCTACCACTGTTAGAACCTCAGGACATCAGCTTGTTCATCTCCCTGATGTGAGTCGGATGCCTAGTAGATATCTGCCTAACCTATACTTTAAAACTTGCAGAAGCAGGCATTTCACAGCCTCCTGTGTAACCCATCTGAATACTTGGAGAGTGTTTTTAGTTAAAAATACGATATAATGCTCTATTTTGTCTAACAGTTACTTAGCCAGTCAGTGAAGGAAATTCCGGGTTCAAAAGAAGTATTTAGCTATTGCTTCAATATTAGCTCTGTGTGCTGGTCATAAGGCATCTGCCACAGGCTCTCTCTATAGCTATAATATAAAACACATGGGGTCAAGCACTAGCACTCATTATCAGTACTCCTTTAAATCACGCCAAATAGCACCTCCTAGGTAGTGCTTAAGTGTTTCATGTGACATAGGAGGAGCCAGTAGCAATTTCCACCTGGCAGTACAAAGCAGGCCATCCTCTTTTGGAGGAGGGTTGAAGAACTGGGAAGAATTTAACCATATGGATGCAAACTGTGTTGCATTATCTCAGGGCCAAAGGAGTTGGGTTTTTTACTAATATACTCTTAGCCAAAGGGAGAGAACATGTTTCTGTTAGAAAATAATTCAGACTAATTAATGCTATTCTGTTTTTCTGCCAATGTATAAGCATAAAATTAGCATTCTGTAAATATTTAAGATGAGATTACATTTCCTCTGTGAAATCACATTTCTAATCTGTTCCAAACAAAAGTACATGCCAGCTTCTTGACAGAAGAAAAACCTTCACCCTATTGAGCACCTAATTTATTAATAAAAAGAGCAATCCAAAATTAATACTGCTGTATATGAAACTTGAGCCTTTTTCATAGTGCTAGCTGTTTCTGGGAATCCTGTGTACCAAAGCTGAGAGATTTAACCATTTCCCTTAAAGCTGGATAGTTCTGTAAGGCAGCTGCCCCAACAAATCCTATCCAGTGCTTTCTCAGCAGGTTCACTATCTGGTATAACATTGCTAGAACACCACGCGGTGCTGTTCCATGAAAGGGGCACTGGGGCTTTTTTACTCACATGGCAGTAAAATCTGCCTTTTTCACAGGAGGCTTAATGGTGAAGGGTATACTTTCTCTTATTATACTGGTCTAACTCCACCACTAGTAACAGCAGCATGAGTCATGGCCTACAGCCACTCTTCTAATTATATTGCTAATTAGCTCAGGATAAAAGAAAGAAGGACTAAGCCTTTTCAATACTCAGCAGTGACATATCTGTCTGGCACTCAGTTGAAGGATTGGGTAGATCTCTGTTACATTGTCAGGTTCTTCTTGCACTTGAAGTGCTTGAGAATAGCATTGCAAAAGCCAGCAGCCTGAACAAGGAGATGCAGAAGGGGAAAGGGATGAGTGAATCCCACCTCTCAGGTAGTATGTCACCTAACATGAGGTTGTAGTGCCTCCCAGCACACTCCCTCCCCCTTCTGGAGTCAAGTGGTCCAAAAGGAGTAGGAGTCAAGCCATGTCTTTAATTCTTAAGCAAAGCTAAGGAAGGGGAAATGTCATCTGTCCTTGCTACTTCTCCCTCTCCATGCAAGTATGCATACCGTGTCCTGAGCAGCGGCTCTAGCTGACACACTCTCTGGACGGGTGAGTAGAGGTTTAGTCTGTCTTCTTATCCTAAGACAGCTGATATGAAGGGGGTCAGGATAAGAAAAGAGGAAGAGAATGCCACATACAAAAGGCAGGGGCTTTTAGCAAGCCAAAAGCTTCAGTACAAGAACAGCTGTATATATTGATGCAGCAGTGTTGGAGGTTTTTACCAGTGAGTATTTTGGCACACAAAGACTTCAACACAATCATAGCTATCAAGAGTCTTCAGAGTTCCATTCCCATCTAAGTGCTGAAGGTATCCACATAATCTGTGCTATAAGTGACTAAAATCCTTTAGACCAAAATGTTCACTTTGAGGGGTGTTTAAACAATGGGTCTGAAAATTGTCAAAGCCAGAGGAACTCAGTTGGTTAAAACAGTTCATAAGAATATTCAGAAATTTACTTGTGCATGGCATGACTCAAACTGCTCTGATGACATTTGGAAATTCAGCAATCACTTCCCAGCACTAGCAAAGTAACAGATTGGCAGCTACTCTGAAACTCCACTGGGTGTTTGGAAGGTAATATTTTCTATAACATTGGAGCATCTGACATTTCATGTTTTCTTACCTACTAATCCCAGTTTATTGAAGCCACTAAAGCAAGTGTTTTCATTAAAATCAAATCAGAATATCTCTTTTAAATAATTTTTAAATTAATTCAAACCACCTACAGTATAACCTTAAGTTAATTTTCCAAATATTTTGTTAACATTTTACAGTTGTGGGTTTCTTTGATGTCTCCTTCTTATGAACTTACATCATATGAAGCTGCTGGTTTCACACTTTATAGTCACTTTTTAATGCACATAATCATGTTAACTGGCAGTTAATTTGGTTTTGATTGTTAGAATTACATTTTCAAAGACCTTTTAATCATCTTGAGAATGTTTTCTCCAGCCTGTTTACAAGGCAAAGGGTTTGATCTCTGCAATAGGAGATTTTTTAATGAAATCGTTATCCCATTTAAAGGTGGCAACTTCCTCTGTCACAAGCAGTAGCACAAGAACACAAATCAAGAAAAAAATTAACATTATGCATATTGAAAAAATTATTGTATTAAACATAACTTTGTAAACAGAAATCTGAATAGATTCTCTTACAGTAATAATGCTGTAGAATTAAGTTAATTTAATACAATCCTTTGCTTGCAGTTCCTTGAAAAACTCACATGCCTGTAATTCATTCTTTTTTCAAGATCAGAATTCAGTTTTGAAGATCTGGCTTCAGTTTTGAATAAATGTGGGCAGGGGCAACTCAAGCCTCTTCCTATATATCTGAGTCAGATAATGTTCAACTCATTAGGTCAGTCAGTACCAAACCATACACCCACTTTTCCTGTCATTTGGACAGGGGTTCTTTATCACATCAAAGGTACATTTGATTCTTTTGTAACCAGCCCAGCTGGAAATCACAGAAAGACTTGTTTTTGTTTGCCATGTTAAGATATGTTTTTAATTCATCATTTTTAACCACTGCAACAAACATCCAGCGGCACCCACTCTCACTGCTGCTACTGCCTGGGTCTTCCTCTGCCCTCGCTGCCCTCCTCTAACCAGGCACAGCTGCCATGTGGATGACAGCTACAGCTTTAATAAACAGAAAAAGGGAAAGTGGAAGCAAGCAGGCAAAGAAACATCAGCTTGCAGCTTTGCTCCCTTGCCTTTTGCTTTTCTCAGACTGGATGAAGATAGTAGCTAATGGAGCCTTCAGGGAAAAAAGGAGTGCAGGGAAATGGGGGGCACACTGGTCACTAAGGCCACCAGCTACTGCTCTGTATAAAAATAGCTCTGCACTGATGTTAAAATGCATCATAACTCATAAATTAGAGCCCAGAATTAACTGCTTTGCTGCAGTCTACTGGTACTGTGTGAGCCATCAAGATTGAAGCAATTTTGTGCTCAAAAGAAATAAGATACAAGCTGTAGATTTAACAAAGTTAAATTTGTTCCTACTCCAGGAATGTCACATCTGAAGTTAAGAATCTCCTCAAATTCCCTGTAAAAAATAACCCCAGCAACTGACCTAGACAATGTCCACCCAGAAAAACTGTATCGAAAATGTGGGGTTGTCCATTAAGCATAAGACAGTGTCTTCATTTGCCTTCATGCATCAGCATTTAACTCATTATTCTACACAGCTTTTGAAAAATTCCTCATATGGGGGAGGGGAAGGAAGTATAAAGTGTAAATCCACCTCACTATGCAGCTGTGCTAGCAGTTCTCAGTGGCTTAAAAAGAAGCATCATTGACAGGCTTTTAGAGGCAGCTGCATCCTGTCCTCTCAGTCTTAACACGTTGCTCTGGGTAGGGCTAGCTTGTGAGAATGATGGAAAGCTGCTGCTGCTGCTGCTACTGAAAAAGCTGGTGAGATGAAGTAACCAAATTATGCAAGAGGTTTAGGAAAAATCTGGGGTGAAAGAGCAGGAAAATTCAGGCACATGGAGACCTACCGAGCAAATAAAACCTTTTAAAAACAAAACATCAGCTCTAGTCTGTGGAAAAAGAAGAATGGGAAAAGATTATTTTGGAGCACCGTGTTAAGTGGAAATTGGACTTTCTGTGGGCACATGGTTTATTATCTAATGAACCACCTGGTTATTTCAAAATAAAACAAACAAACAAAAATGCTTATTTTTAAATTACAGTTTAGTTCATTTATCTTTTCTTTGTAAATCCTGCTGTTTACTGGTGTGCTTGTAAATAGAAGGAAGAGCCTACCAATTAATATATTTAATCTCTACATGTTGCTAAGTGTTTACATGTCTATGGCAACGTGTTAAATTTCATGCTGGAAAAAAATAACTGAACCATCAGCTAAAAGTTGTCATTAAGCTCTGGAAATTGGTAACCTTGCCACTGATATACTCATAGAAGGATGGCCTTTTATTTTTAGGTGAGTCTGGAATCAAATCATTGAATTATGGATGAACATAGCTTTGGTATTTCCAACCTTTTTCCAAACCTTTTAGGCTAGATTTATTTCAGTGACTGTTATAATGTTACATTATTTGTTTACAGTAATTGAACTGAGCAATCAACACAAAAACAATGTGTTTGAGAGCTTCTCCACTTGCGTTATAACAGTCATTTATCAAATTACACATAGATGTCATTCAACTCCTTGAAAAGACTGCCCTCAGGTTCAAATCTGGACTACATGTATACAGTGACATTCTATTATTAATCTTTCAGCCCTTTTATTTCCTCTTACAATATCAAAATGAATTTCCACTTTTTCATATTTCAACAGAATGAATACAATCTTTGGTGTGGGGATTGGGGTGGTGCAAAAAATCATAGTTATGAAGTAAAGCATATTTCTGCTTCTAATTCAAAATCAGTTTGGGAATTTGACATCATAATGTCTTGTTTTTCTGGTTTCTCCCTTTCATTTTGTACTGCTTCAGTCCATCTCAGCATGGCATAGTTACAACACTAAATTTACTTTCCGACAAATGCAAGCATCTCCTCCTAACACTATCGCCTACCAAAACAGGAAACTAACTGAGCAGAGATGCCCAGACTGTAGCAATTTTAAATCAGAAGTAACTTGAAGAAATCAAACTGTAAGATACCCCTTTTTAATGTTTTCTTTTTCAGCTGCAAACAATCTATGTCAGTGAATTTGCATACACTAAAAAGCAGACTGGTAGGTACTACATGGAATCCCTTGCTCAAGAACCTCTGGAAGTGTGAAGAAATAGTTTTAGTAAAACCACAGCTAGAATTTTCAAAGGGTTCTAGAAAGATTCCTGTTGTGTTGTTCCAGGTGTTTGCCAGTGATCACATGAATAGTAGAAGACTTCAAACGTATTTCTTTCCTCTCTCAGTTCTGCTTCCCTTGGAGGATTCATTCTGTGACAGAAGCAATAGTTAATATTAAAACTCTACATATGCTGATTTAGGCCAGTGATCTCCATTTAGGACAAGCAGGTACATGCCAGTAGCAGAACCCCTACAAAGCATACTGACAAGTCCAATCACTTTTGTAGAAACACTGAATGGGCAAACTCACTTTGGTGGTAGAGTGACTCAATTTTTTCCCTCCTTAAGTCTGCCATGAAGTTCTGGCTGGACCTGAACTGCAAAAAGAATTTAGTCATAACCTGACTTACACTGTGCAATGGGACTCTGTAATCCTGGATAACTGTGCTAGATGCATACCAGAGCTTTTAAAGAGATGTTTCACGTCACTGGATGTTCCTTCTGCCAGCTGGAGGAAGTAAGAGAACAGACACAGACAGCCTAACAACAAGTAACTGGCCAACTGAAGCATCAAACTGGCCACCAGTAGACACTTCTGGAAACAATAACGAACAACTTTCTGCTGCTTGTCAGACTTTAAAAAGCCTTATAAAAGCAGACAGGCAGCTTCACCTGGGAAGCAAGAGAAAGCAGGATTGGAATCCATTTCTATGACTCAGAAACCAGTGGTTTCCAGCTCTGAAATGCTAGCTGAGAATCAATGCTAATTCCAAGAATTTCATCTCTGATGACTTGCAATGGCTTAAACAATCAAATAACTTGATTTTATTCAGTTTTGCTAAAAAAAAAAAAAAAAAACCCACACAAAACAAAACAAAACAACAAAAAAAAAAAAACCCAAAAAAAACCAACCACACATCTGCTGCCCCCTTGCACTTTAGAGAAAAGAGATGTATGTATGGGAATACTGGGTAGGCACAAAAGGGAGGAGAGGAACTCGTTCCCCAGGTACTGGGTGACCTGAGGAGCTTTGCCACAGCCTCCCCCTGGGAATTAGTAAACAGCCTGAGTTACTGCAGCAAACACTCTCCAGAAGGAGAAGAGAAAGTGCTGCCAGGGCATAAGGACCCCCCATGCTGGGATATTATGCCTATTCCAAACTTAAGTAATCAAAATGCCTTCAACAACCATTGCTCAAGCAGTGCATGTCCTCCACTCTCCCTCCCAGAAGGCTTTAAGAGACATTAATTGAGTCATTTGTTTGTAAATCAAAGTGTATGGATAGCACGGGATTAGGATGTATACTTAATGGTGGGTAAATGTCAAGATATATTCTCTTTAGGTAGATTAAATTTCATTCCTTTTTTTCACTGCGGTAAGTTATGCAGCTTTAGAGAAGTAACAGTTGTTATGCATGCTACAATAGGTATTCAGCCATTTAAAAATAATGCAACAATTCCAATTTGCAGTCCCAATATACGTTGGCCTAGTCCTATGATTTAAAAGCTAGGCCTTAATTGTCTTCTAGCCACTACTCTTAAAATGCAGAAACTCTCTCTTTCTCACACCCATTTACAGTCTCTTTTTGCTTTCTTAGCAACAGTGCCCTAGTGCCTGAGGTAATAATTTATACAGTGCAGAGCTGCTACTCTGGAAAACAAAACCAAAAGTTGCTGCACGTAAAAAAATAGGGCATCAAGGCGCGGGGTGGGGGGGTGGGGGGGAAAGTATTTATTATACAATTTTTAATAGCAGAAAAACTGGGGGACAGTATTCCTAATCTCAACTTGCTGTTCTGAGTCACATACCACGGCATATACACAGTACCATTCTGACTGACCAGGTCGTTTATGGCTGTCACATACCTCAGGAGTATGAGCCATAGCAGGTGGTGCCAAATGAAAGCGCTCTTACTTTCAGCCCCACCAGGAAACCCATAACTGCACACAGCCACAACCTTGATCTTAGGGAAACCATCATAAAGAAGATGTATCTCTAATTTACTTGGTTTGAGTTAAGAGAAAGCAGCAAGGCAGAACTGTACAGGCCACTACAACAGAGAGTCTCTTCAAGGACAAATGGAAAGGCTGTGTACCTCAGCAGGATTTGGCATACACCCTTTCACAAGGAATCATCCTTTGCTTCACTGCCACATGCACTCCAGCTCTTCCAACCAGGGCTCCTTGTCTTAAACTGTGAGCCTAGTGGCACTATCAATACCACATTCCTCATAGTCTTTTTAAAACCTTATATTTAAGGCACTCATTGAATCTGCCCCAGGGCATGTGGAAAGTAAGAAAACTAGATTTCTGGTATTTCCCAACTGGCATAGAAGTATGATGTTAAACTACTCTATTCCTGAGTCTAACTATGCTGCACATAGGGAGTATAAAGCTTAATTAATTTATGTTTGTAGAGTGTGAGCTTCTCAAAAGGAAGACAGGTTGTAAGTAGAAATGAGTCCTATATTAAATCAGGTATTGGGGGAAATGATCATACACTGTTGACTGAAGCTTGCTCCTCTGTTCTTTAAATAGCCAGAACACAGGTAGCAACATCAATGGAGGCTGCATTCCTCATCACACCTTATCTTATGCATGAAGTTCAAGCCAAAACAAATGCTCCTGGCACCTGTTATGGCACTTTGATTTGCAAACCTGAGCTGGGGATAGGATCCACTCTTTCGAGTGCAGACTTTTCTAGGTACAATGTATGGTCTCTGCGGGGGATGAATCAGTTGTCATAGGTACTTTCTGTTTACAATCCCACTGACTGGAACTGGCATCTGCTACAAAAAGTCTCTTGTTGAAAGAAAAGTACTTAGGAACAGATCCTGGCTAAAGGGTAAAAAAAACCCCAACAACAAAACGAAAGACCGAAAAGAATGAAGACAAGGAAACAGAAAAAGAAATCTTGGTATTAGCAGAAAGAGAATTAAAATTTTTATATAGATTAGTGAATTGCTTATGTAAAAAATTCTAAAATTAGTTATCACAGTCTGGAATTTGCCTCGACTGCCAAATATGCAGAGTTATTTTTTATGTTTGTTAATGTTATAAAGGCATTTCAAGTAAACTAAGTACCAAAATAAGTATATGAATTCCTGATCACCACCGACTTACTGTTTGAGCCAAAACAAGTCATTTAACCTATCTACACAATGGGAAATAGTAAGATGCATCTGTTTAGAGTGATGTTATGAGGATTGCCTAATATTTTGCAATGCATTACTAGGGGCTGACACTCTTCAAGTATGGCACTACTGCAGAATGCACAAAGGTGAAATATGAAGAGTAAGTCTTTCTAGTTACACTATTAACAGTATGAAAGTACAGTAAAGATAAATGAGGGCATTGATGCTTTGTCACAGCACTACTTCATGTATCATCATTTCCTTTACCAGAGCATATCTCACTCATAAAAAGCAGTTCCAAGCAAACAGAAAGATAACGAGCAAGAATGGAAAATGAAAGAGGAATATGCACTGTTGTTTCCTTTCTTGGCTGCTAGCACCTCTTAGAATAACATTCAGCTCACTTCAGTGTTACATTGTAATTTTTTTCCCCTTCCTTTTTCACTCCAGAATTTGTTTGTGTCTCAGGCCTGAGATGCAATGTCTTGGCACGTGGTCAAAGCATTAGTACGAAGAAACCACAAAGCAGTAGTTTCACTTGTATAGCATTTTTATTTTATCACTAGACCAACTGAGCATCTCTTCTGTGCTTTGTAGGTACAGAGAGTGGGTGCATGTGTGTCTGCATGTATGTGTGTACATGTAACAGCGATGCCCAGCCAAAAATGTCTGTGACCTTACCAGGCACATAAAACCTAGAAGCTACAGATGTTATCAAGAAAGAAAGAAATCTAACTTACTGCAGAGGCAGGGAGGAAGGGCAACAACCACCCCAAATCCTCAGGAAAATATATTCCTTAAGTTCATATCCTATAATTGACCGCCACCTAACCTTCAACTCCTGAAGGTTATGTTGCTGCTCTGTATTATAAAACAAGTATCATATAATTCAAACCAGTGCATAAGGCAGGAAGCCTGTCAAACTCCAGTCCATCTCCCTCTAGCTTTACAAAGAATTTTTAATTACTCTATCCAGGCCCTACAGATTATTTTGCAGACTTTTCCTTTCAACATAGTCATCTGAGCAAATTTTAAAGAGGTGCCACAGAACTTCCCCTCAAACTGGATTTTGAAAAGATTTATCAAAGCTGCGCTGTCTTGAGATACAACTGGAACACTTCCTATTTGAAATTAGAGAGAGGTTTCAAGCTTGTTTGAGACACGTATTGTTTTTCTTTGCTCATTTCCCCACATCTTAAAATGGCTGTACATATAGAAAGCAGTAGCTTGGTGATAGCTCCAGAGAAATGGTTTAACTGAAGGACATTTATGGATTTCTGGGACTAAAGGAATGTTATAAAGCCCCAGAGAAATGGCTCCAACTTCCTCTCCTACACCAATAGGAGTGTAATTTTTTTTCTCTACAGTTAACCAATCTTGATGGATGTGTGCAGAATAATCAATAACTTGCAGAAAAACTGAGAGGGGCTTTAATCACAAATATAAACATTACCAAAGTAAACACAAGTAAAGAGTTAGTTTAAACAAGCAAAACATCTCTGTAACAGTGTGGGAATTAAGGGATAACTCTTCTGATGTTGTTTGATTTTTTTATGCTGTCAGCTACACCACCATTAGAGTATTTGAAGAAGTTAAGAAAACCTAGTGCTTTAAACAGAAGGATTTGCATGCATTTATGAAAACACAGCACTGCCAAAGCACCCCTGTAAGCTAGTTGAATGAATGAACTGTTGCTATACAAAGTTAGCAAACAGCAGGACATGATTCTTATAGAAATACTCTGGTATCAAGTTTTTGGACTATAATTATTTATGACTTGCCCTTCCAAAAAAAAAAAAATATGGAAAGGAAAAGAATAAAGAAGGGAGAAAAAAAATACAGATAGATAGCTAATGCAAAACCAGTTCTACCAAAGTGCCCTAAAGCAGCCAAAGCATTCAGCAGCCAGCCAGATCATTTCATTTCCTCTCACAGAAATCACTCGAGGGTTTTTGCAAAACAAAGCAAAGACTGAATATATAATTGTGCAACATTGTTTTAAAATTAAGGAACTTCAACAGTAAAACAGGCAAATGGTTACAATTGTCATCAATGTGTTGTGGTTTTCAGCTTTTTTTTTTTTTTTGCGAGCTGGTATTCAGCAGTATTCATCTGTTTTCATTTACTAGAGGGGTCTACGCTGTAGTAAAGAGTGTTTTTAGAAGGGAAGAAGATAGGTAACAACATTTTCAAGGCAAAATACTAAGAGATTTCCTGAGTGTTCTAACGAAAGTGATGGAGAGGTTTGCAAATAATGGTGAAAGAAGGAACAGATCTACTCCTTGGTATACTCAGTAGTCAGTTTTTTTCCATACTTAATATCACTAATGATTTTCAAATATATCAAGAGTTGTTATAAAAGGGAAGGCAGAGACCCAGTTATGAAGAAGATACCATGGACTCAAAGCAAAGGAAATGTTGGTTAGACACTAAGAAAAAAAAAAAAAAAAACAACAAACAAACCACTTTTCAAGAGTAAGGATAATGAAACACTAAAAACATTACATAAAAAGAGACAACTATATTCTCCCACTGGAAGTTTTTCAAAAACTGTGTATAAAATATTTATCAGGAAGGGTTTATAGACAGGTGAATCTGTCTTTTGGCAGACAGCTTTCTTGACTGCATGATCTTTTTTGTCTTCTGTCAGAGATAACTAAGCAGATATGAAAATATAACAAAGGAGATACAGGAATAGAGAAAGCCCTTTTTTAAGTAATAAAAATTCACATATTGTTCTGAATATCTACACTTCAAGATGCCTTGTCCATGTAATATTTCTCAGAACCTTCTTCAGAATTTATCTAGAAAATATTTAAACTTATGTGCTGAACCATGGGTGTTGTAACAGTTAACAGCATTTCAGTGTGGGATTCAAGAGATCTGCATTCTATTTCTGCTATTCCTGATGCTGCCCATGACCTAGAAGGTGATTCTGGTCATGACAATCCATTTGACTTTGCCGCACTTTCACAGTCCACAAAATAATACTTTCTCATTCACGTGCTTCTAGATGTATAGGTGCAAATCTCAAGTAAGAGTTACATATTATTATTGTTGTTCTTGTATTGCTATTACTAATATTAGTATTAATTATTTTAACCTGTCTTAGCTAACTCAAATTTTAAATAAATCTAATCAAACTTTTAAAACTGCACACCCATGGTGAAGTTTTCTATTTGTCTTTATTCAATATTAAGACAATGTGAAAACATAGCCATAATGTAGCTGATTGATGGTTTGAGGATTTTATGTCTATTTTTAACTTAGCCTCAGCATAAGTATCTAATATCTCCTTCACATGCATTAGCCCAATAATTAAAATATATCTAAAACCTCTTAGCAATATGGAAATCGTTCACGTGTCATTTAATGATGGAACTAAGATCTTGAGTGAAAATACATCTTTGGACAACTCTGTATTCTGGGCATTCACTCAACAACACTACCACTACCAGGAAAATAATCAGTGCTAGTAAATGTAGCAAGGGACTGAAACTCAACCACCTATTAAATTACACAAATACTCCCCAGCATCATTTTATTTCTGGCCATCTAGGCCTCTCCCAAAATATGTTTTAGGCAAGCTTTAGGAATTAACAGGATTCTCCACAATCAATTTGCTTGCACTCACTTCTTTTGTAGACTAGCAAATTTTAATACTATGGACATGGGTCACTCCATGACAGTTGACCTCATTGGCATCAATGGTCCCAGGCACATTTAATTTCCTAGTGCAAATCTCGCCAAGCAGCTCTTACATTAAATAAACAAATTTTTATTCTAGCTTGAGCCAAAAAGAAAGCAAATGATTTCTTTTAATAAAAGTTTGCTGCAGCTAATTGGCTTCAATTTTACTTCATAATCTGTTGGCTTTGTCCTTTAATTAAGTGACAGCTTGCTGTGCAAAGATTTAGGAACCCCTTGTGTTACTGCTATATAGGTGTAACTTCTTCACATTTGAGCTGTCCACACACAGCCTTACTGTCTTCTATTAAGCCAATCCAGTTACATGATGTAGTTCAGAAGACCTGCTGTTTTTTAAATACCCATGTCTACAATATTTTTCACCAATTCAGCAAACTGTAGCTGTTTTCCCTTTAGTATAAAAGTCTCCTTTCCAGCAGTACAAGGACACTTATGAATAGAAAGTCAGAATCACTCTTGTTGGCTCAGAAAGGTGTCTCCTTTGTAATGACCATGAATTCTATCAATTTCAATGATTAAAAGTTGACTGCACATGGTCCAGCCTAGCGGATAACCTGATTATTATGCTGCCACCATATGTCACAGTTACATAAAATTTTCACTTCATAATATACCTGTTTTGGCTTCTTAATCTTAGGACTACTCATTTGTAGCACAAGGTGACCTTTTACAAAAACTTGTCCTTCCATGGTATTGTGATGTAAGTGGACCTAAAGACAGTGGAGTGGTGGTCTTCATGAACTAAAGATGTAGTAGTTTGCATCTAATTCAAGTGACAAATATATAGATTAACAACTAATGCATTATTAATATTTATTTCTTCTGCTATATCCAGTTTTATAGCAGGATGCATAATTAATGTACTATTTTAATCATGCTATAATAACGAAAGTCTCACAAAAGCAATACACAACTGGGTTTCATTCAGTTAGTGATGTCTAGTGGGAAGCATTTTCATGTCAACTATAAATAAATAATTAGAAAGATAAACAAAATGCATGTCACTGGCATTAATAAGGCAAAAGGTCTTTCTATAGTTTTGTTAAATACCAACAAGAGGCACTGTAAGGTTTCATTTCTGTTGTTTACTTTTAAACAAGACACTTGAAGAGAATGGATTGGAAAAACTCAGCCACCGAATTACTGCCCTGGCCTTCTTAAAAGGTTTGATGTGCCTCAGTGGTTTATTTCTCATAAGCTGCTCACCCAGAAATGGGGAAAGCAAACTGACAAGAAAAATGGTAGGGAAAAAAAGGGGGATGGAAGTAAGCATTGATTTTTCTGAATGGAGAATGCAAGTCTACAAACTCTAATAACAAAATGCATGAATGAAAGGAAAAGCGCTAGCCCCAGGACCAGCCATCCACTGTAACTCTTAATAAAGTAAATGCATAGGATTTGGCATTTATCTATGAAGACTGTTGTGCTTCTCCCCTTGTAGCAGGACACCTTTTTAAAGATCTTCACTGAAGTTTGATTATGTGATGGTGAACTGAATTGCTGTGCTGCTGTCAAATATCACTCCGTACTGCCTACTATTAATATCTAATTAAATATTTTTAAAAAATAGTCAAAAAGTTACACAAATAAATCTACTTAGCATCAACCATAACAATACTTTATTATAAGAAACTTCTCTAGTAACTACAAAAGATCTGAATTTTCTAATCTTCCTAACTGTATAAGCTATTATTTTTAAAAATCAATGGCATTCTAATATACAAGGTCCTTTAAGATCTAAAACCAGCAATAAGAACCAGCAGGGCTTTTGTCCTTCACCAATCTAGTAACTTTTAGAATTAGAAAATACACTGCTTGCTTTCTATGTGATATTGATGTCTCTGTATTTTCCTGCCATTATGGTTGTTTTTCTATTTACTTAAGTTTTATAATCAGCATAACATGAACGTCAGTGAAGAATGTAACTGGAATCGCCTACTCTGCCAGTAGACATGGCCACAATTCTGTTCACGTACATAAACTTTTACAAATAATGCTGAGGAAGGGAATAAATTGGAAATCTAATCTTTGGAAGCCACTTAAAAAATAGGACCAAAATTTAATTATTTAAATTCTAACCCAAACTGTATTGATTCCAGTGGACAGAATTATTAATACTCATGTCCATGGTGCAGCCTTATTAGGGCTGAAAAGGATGCAGAAGTCTTAAGTTAATGGCTGAGAACTTTCTATCGATTACGGAGTATAAGATGTGGGATGGTTTATTTGGCAGTTTTACATACTTCTTTACATAAAGCTGATATTTCTGATTAAGACATGCTAAAATGACAACCAGGCAGCCAGGCTGAATCTCTTAAAAGTTAGTAAAGCTTGAGAAGACACCATAGAAGTAAAGAAGATAAATATTCTTTCAGGAACAAGCTGCATGGAGCAACAGGATGAATCCCAGCTTTGGCATAGCACAGCTTCATGTGCTTCTTTACCATGGGCTGTGCCAAACACACAAACATTTGTATTTTCTCTTCAGCCGTAATCATCAGGTTTGAACATTCAGTTTCTGCAGGCAGGTATGTGATGCCTTTTAGTATCTTGGTCTTTCTTTTGCTGTTCTCTGTGATTTTCCATTGTGTCCATCATTCTTGAACTTATGAATTCCCTTTAAGCTTTTAACCTCCACTTGTAAAATATGCATTTACATTTAGCTTATATATTTCTTTTAATATGGTAAAGTATTTTCTCACTCCAATGGTTGGGTCTGCTGCCATAATCAGTTGATGACATAATGCATATTATTATTCTTTATTTATTTTTTTAAAAGGAATTTTCTTGGGTTACTTGCAAGGAGTGGGATAGAAGGATATAAAATTTTAAAGACTTCCAAAGATGTACTTTTGCAAAAAATAGTATCACTTGGGACTGCCTGCAGTTGGGAAGGCTAAAATGAATCAACTAAAACCATGAAGTTAATGCAGAGAAATTAAAACACATTAAACTATATGTAGATGTTCTCATTCTGAATTAAAATGCCTTTATTTTTTTGTAATTTAATCCTCCCTTAAGCACTCTACTTCTCAATAAAAGTTTCCATATAGAAGCTTAATGGTCCTTAATTTAGCTGCATTAACTTCATACTTTTAGTTGTTCTCCCACATAGAATTGCCATATCTAACTACTGCATCTGCTTGGTGATTGCAAAGTTAGGAACATACAAGGCATATCTAAGTGGTGCCATTTATAACACCATTAATTTGAACGTCAAATCTATTAATACGGAACTACTAACGCAAAACTATGGACACTTCAAAACTTCTTTTAAAATCCATATATCTTTTTAAAGAGTTCTCTTCAAAGGAAGATCTTAAAACACTGCAAAGTATGCAAATATTGTTGCTCCCATTCTTTTACAGAAGTGAAGCAACAGAATTGCAGGTGTAACCCATAAAGGAAGTTAACATCATGCAGGTCTTCCCAAGTCTGTCACTTGGGCAAATGCTTCAAAAGAAAGAGAGCACCACTTTATATTCTAAATGTGTTTTCAGTGAAAGTGTCTGTGGTCATGACTACTTGCAGCTAAACTCACTGCTGTCTGTGTGTGTTAAATTCCCTTCAAGAGCACCTATCCAGATTGGACCCCCATGGGATTTAGGTACAAGAATGCTTAGTTTGTAAATCTAAATAGGGTAAAGTGCAAGTTGGACTGCTCTTCCAAGACAGCAGTACTTCTGGGAAAATCCTGACAAACAACTTTTTGCTCACTTGGGTATTTGAAAAATGAAAACCTATACCAGCAGATGTCTAATTAACATGAAAATTATGAAATATGCTAACAAATGTGAGTAAAATGGCTGGTGAGTATTTGAGAAGTTGATAAAACCAGTCCAGGTTGGAAAAACAGTGCATTTTGGCATAATTAAATATCTCTCAGGTTATCTTTTTGGAAAAAAAAAAAGAAATTAAGGAGTTCAGTTCTACAAGCAGATGGAACCATACCCACTTTATAACAGAAGAATCCCATCCCAACTAGGACTAGCAGGTAGAACTGGTAGTGTCACTTCTGATTTTAGCCCCATGGGATGGCTAATATGGGAATTGTGAAGAAGAAAGATGAGATAGGAGATTCAGTCTGAAAAGAAAAAAAGAACAAACAAGGCTTCTGACAGAAAGAACTGCAGATATTTTTTGAGACTTAGGAAAAAAAAATAGAAACAGTTTGTCTTAGATATGCAGACGGAAGCAAAAAAAAACAAAGATTACAGTGAGGTTACGGTCCCAGGAGGCAGGAGGGATAGTGAAGTTGTAAATGGAGACAGAAGGGAGGCAAAGGAGAGAGACTGAGGGGAGAGATAAGAAATGGTTTATGTTACAACAAGTCTAAATGTCATGCACTTTTCTTCCCCGCTTTCAGCTTAACAGGTGTTCTGAACCACAAGAAACATGGATGGTATCAGGAAGGTAAGGTCTTCCCGAGGGACTACTGTCATGGTAGGATTATTCAGTTTTACCAACTGAACACTGACAAGTGCATTTTTATAAACAATGTTCTGCTCTTAAATCATCTAATTTATGCCTTAATCATTCAGTGGTTTCAGAAAATATTTAGCAAAGAGATATTTACTTTAGATAGTGAACTAAAACAAAAGTAAAAACTAAAACAAAAAAAACCCAAAACCTAAGGGAAGTATTTTCAACTCTGAAGTTACACATATGAAGTAAGCACATATATCACTCCAGATGTATTCCATGATTATGTAAGACTAATAGAAATATCTACCTATACAGATGACAAACATTTTCACATTTGTACCAAAACTCAACTTTCAGTTATACTCAAAAGCAGCTTGAACTGCCCTTTGGCCTTTCCCCCTTCACTCAGGGTAGGTTTTCCCACTCCTCTTCATCTGCAAATATCCATGTTCATCTGACCCCCAAGAAGCATATATAGCCTGAACAAGGAATAAAAAATTACTTACTTTGTTTCACTATGGCTTGTTTTCTGTGGACATTTCAAGCAGTTACAGCTCACAGAGGTCAGACAGAGCAGAGGATGGGGACTTGTACCTGTGGGCAATGGAGGAGGTAGCTCTGCAGGGCGCGTTTTGTGGGTTCATCCTGCCAGGGGCTGACCCCTTTTGAAAGGGTCAAGTTTATGTTTGGAGTTCTGCAGTTGCACAGTTTGAGTTTTCCCATTATAATTTTCTTCAGTTACTCCAGTTGGTCTATGTGTGTGAAGAAGTACATTTATGCACCAATAATGGCTTTCATTACAGTTTTGCGGTTTATTTCACATAAAGGTGAAATGTGAAGGATATTACTAGGTAGTTCTCAATTCTCTAAATCGTTCTGTTTTCTCCTTGTATTACTATTACATATTTTGGTTTTCCTTCTTCTTTCAAAATCCAATAGTACAATCAGTGTGTAAAGTTAGCAGTGTTGAAATGAGCATTTCTGTGACACATCTCATTATTGTGATTGGAAGTTTGCTCTCTGATGATTTTATTACTAAGCAAGCGAAGACAAACCAACCCAGCTATTAAACTGTGCCATGAAAAAATCAATTCAAGAGAACAATAATACTGCTGATGTTTTGAAATGAAATCACTTATATCTGGAATCATTGTGTACTTACTGTATACACAGAACTGCCAGTCTTTCTGTTAAGTTTCAATAATTCCGCTTCCCCTTCCCCCTCATATTTTTAATTTACAGTGGTTCTGATAACATGGTAACATCTTCAATGTACTGGGAAGCTTGCCAAGTTGAGGTCTTACAGAAAGCATCGTTCTTTCTGTTGCTTTAAGCAAGCGTAGATAATCTACCACTGATGAAAATATTTTAACCTGAAATCACGCTGGTTCCTAAGTTCCTTGCGAAAAAATACAATCCACTACAACTGCAGGGAATGTATTGGAATCATGCAACATCTTGCACAACTGGCAGAGACAGGAAGAAGTTACCTACAATGTTCCAAAAGTGTTAATGAAATCATCTACACAAAAGCTGTGAAAGTCTTTCTGCCCATAAGACTTCAGTTTTAAACACTAAGAAGCTAATTCATGGGAGATGTCTTTCAAAATTCATTTTGACCATGTCTCTATGTTTCTCTATGCTTCCATGCTCCTTTAAGCACCACACAGCTATGGAAGAAATGGGTGTTATTTTTCTTTAGCAATCTATTTGGCCTTACATCTGCCTAATTAATTCATCATTCAGAAACTGTGGTATGTGGTGACACTCTAAAATTTTGAAAGAAATGCCAGCCTTTTGAAAAACACATAGCCAAGAACCATAGAAACACTTTATTAGTTATTCAGGATTATTACCAGGAGGTACCCAACCAGGAATCTCGCAATAAGGAAGCTATCATATTCTAAACAGATGACAGATAATTATGATAACTACCAGACGAGCTCTATCTTCTTGTCGTCCTATAGAGGATGACCCTATCCAATTTATTCCTTCTCAGGGGCAGAAGTCATGTTCACCTCACCGAAAGTTAACCTGAAAGCTGAAGTCTAGACTTTCTCCAGTTACTGGAAGTAGGCATCATCAGAAGATATTCCTTTCCTCCTATAGTAAGTTCATATCTGTTAAACAGCTTATTTGTCTATATCTATCTTGTCCTTTTCTAAAAGATCATTTCTGAATTCAGAGTGATTGAATACCTTTTGCAAGACTTCAGACTACCTTTGGAACACAGTTTATGTCTACGCCTATGTTAACATCTAGGAAAGGGTCAGTCAGACAGATTTCTCCCAGAGACCTTGTCTACGCAGAGACATGCAGCAAAATTATTCTGCATTTAGTTTTTAAAGTAGATTATTTAAACTACATTAAATCTCTGGTAGTCGTAATTCATTTGGAAGGGAGTTAAGTTAAACCAAATCAAGGCAATTTTTATTCTGAATGAACATCTATACAGGGACTTAATTAGGTTTAACTAATCCACTTTAAATTCAGTTTTACAGATTAATTTTCCTGCAAGTCTCCATATAAATAAGCTTTTAGTGAACTAAATGTAATTTTACTAAATTATTACCAAAAACTGATTCTGTTTCAAACACGGATTGTGTTTTGGTATGTATTTTCTTGTTAAACTTTGACTACCATAATATATCACAGACACAACATGGCACTAATCCATTTAAATATCTCTAGTAAACTGACTAGACTGACTGGGTTTTTAAAAATGAAATTATATTGTTTATAAAGGATTAGATATATAAGATAATGTTTCAGAGGTGCTGCCGCATCAAACAGAAGTGTGTATGCTTTTTGCAGCTGATTTTAAAATATCCTTTTTTTTTTCTTTTTTGTGCTGTAAAATGCTATTTAGACAATACACAAGGTACACTTTCAGATAGGCCTGCATAGAAAAGGCCTTATTCCAGTTCATCTTTACCCCATTAAAGAAGCAAAAAGCCAGACCCAAATGAAAACAAAGATAAAACACTGCTTATTGTCCAGCGTGTGTTAATATTTGGAGAAATACATACAAATATAATATATTTTTTTAATAACCTGCTGTTGATCTCCTTAGAAATAAGCATGGATACTCTATCATACTGAGAGATAAAATTAAGGAAATGTAAGTGGTTTAAATGGTTCTTCTTTCTTTATCTGCATGGGAACATACTAATGCAAATGATTTGGAAAGAGAAGAAGGTATTGAGTGTTAGGAGGTGCAGCCTCTATGCTCTGTTGTATCTTTGCTTTCTTATTTTAATTTGGGGCAAGTCATTTTCCTTCCTGTATCTCACTTTCCCAATATTTAAACTGTGGCAAAAAGTATTGAACCCCTTTGTAAAGTACTCTCAGATCTGCAGTTGAAAAACATTAAGAAAAAACAGAATACTGTATTACTCATTTTAGTATTAAGGATGAAACAGTGACACAATGATATAACCAAGAGATACTAGATGAGTTCAGACTAGTGGGGAAAGAATAGTGTACAGTGATAGAAAGGGCACACTGATACATTTACAATAGAAGCCTAAAATCATAAAACCTCATATCTGTCTGAAAAGCAATGAACCTAATACTTCCCCTAGATTTCAACAAAATGCATTACAGGAGAGCTTAAAAGAGAAAGGGGCTAGAAGGGGATAAGGAATTATGTTCAGGTTACATGAATTGATGATAAATATATTAATACTACTGCACTCACCTCCAACTGTCTGCTTGGAAACTGATGAAACATAAACATAAAGGTCATTGCATACAAGAAATTAGGTGGATTCCCAAGATGGAGTACTAAACACAAAGAAGCCTCAGCAGTAAAATAAAGAGCTGTTCTCTCAAAATAATTGTCTTTGTTGCTGAGCTGACTTTACTTAAACAAAACTACAGGCAGAATTACGTGTATGGAGTAAAGGCTAGGACACTAATGACATCGGTTTCAGTGAGGAGAGAGTTCAGCACTTTCCATCCTTCATCACACCAAAACAACTGTCAGCCAAGGAAAATAAAATAATGAATCTAAATATTAAAATGTGAATTTGAATTCAGCAATTAGTAGTAGTAAAATATTTATTATCTCTTTTCTCAGTGCTATGAGCACTTTCAGTGCTTTCTAACATCAAAGTTATAGGAGGATCTTACGTATTTTTTTTAATCCAACACAGAAGAGGTCTCCTTGGCTTACAATAATGGATTCTGAAACTGCTCCTTAAACCTTAAAGATGCTACAAAAGTCTTCCGCATTATTTTTCTCCACATTATTCTCTCTTATTTTTGTTTTTAAGAGACACTAACATCCTCCTATTAATATTGTACTGTGAAACACAAATTTCTCAGAGAAGAGAACTATGAGCACTGTGGTCCCTGCTCCATCAGACTCCATCATTACTTTTCACATTTGGTGACTGGAGACTGTGAGAAGGTATGTGAGAAGTGGGAGAAAATACATAGTTCTGATTCCATTCCAAATTTATAGTAAAATTAATTTTCCTGCTCACCTGGACCACTGTACATGTGCCACCTTTAAAGCAGAGGCACGATTTAGGCTGGTTTGCCCTCTGTCTGACCTCCACAGTTTATATCTGAAGCTCAGTTAGAAACAAGCTTTAGCAACATTGCAGGTACTAATATACACCCAGAATACTTACACAGAAGAAGAATATTTTGCCATTTTGTCTATTTTTTTTTAAATCCTCCAATACTTAAAAACAGTCTATACCTCCTTCTAACAGTGGCTGCTACACTCCTCTGTCTGATCTATGACCTAGGTATGTTTCAAAAAAATATGCCAGTCTCGTGCTTTTTTACCATCACCCAAAAGTGAAACATTTCTTTTTTTTTTACTTTTTTTTCCCCCTAAGGAGGAATCATGTTGAAGTTATCTGACACAACCTATAGCTTCTCACACAAAGCAAAGGAAAAAGCATGAAGGTACCTGTGGTGAAAACAACAGGTCTAAGTGGAATGCAATATAAAGAGCTGACACTACAAATTGGGCAACTTTCACGTTCACCAGTTGCAAATAGAGAGGGAGAGATACAATTCTGAGGATAATAATTTAAAATACTCTTAAACCGTTCATTTAGCTTCTTCTAAGATCAAAGGTTAAAAGTAAGTTTGACACCTTGTTCTACTGCCCATGCTAACCCTCAGGTAATAAAGGAACCAATGCAATATAATAATGGGTCCCTCTGCACCAGAACACTGCATCACATCTATTACATACCTTATGAATATCAAGCATACTCTTACACGGAATTAAAAATCACTGATGTGTGTTTTAAAAATTGTAGCAGCCACAACATTTTTGAAGAGTTTTTCATTATTCTTCCTCTCACAGTTTGGGTTTTCTTTTGTTCTTTAATGATTTACCAGATTATCTGTACATCATGAAGTATTTGTTTTCTTTCTAAATAATGTCTGTATGAAAACATCTGAATAAAAATACCTAGTATTCTCACACCTGCTTTTACATCTTGTCCATAGGTTTTGTCACCTCAATCCTGCTTTCCTTAGTTCATAAGCCTCTCTGGAAAGTAAACTCTATATTGATCTTTATTGTTACTATCTCACACTCACTTTGCATGTGACTAAATAACTAAAGAAAAAAAAAAAAGCACTAAAGTGTCTGTTGAAGTAATCCCCATGTGATTTGATGTGAGCTAAGAAGCTGAACCTGACTCTGTGATACTGATTTAACAACAATTAATACTGACAGTCTTCTCTTTAAAATTCTCAGTATTGTGTAATGCCATGAAAATTTAGAGGTTTATATCCTCAAAATGTACACACATCACAATTCCTATTAATGACAATAAAATATAGTAATAAACCACAATTCTCCGATGTTAAGAGTTTTGTTTAGCATGGCATACATGCCCTGAATTAAGCTACAAAACACACATAGAAACTAGGTTGTATTATTCCCGGCTTACAAATAGGAAAACAGGCATTGCAAGATTGGTTTGCAGATTTTAATATGCAGGTTTCATTCCAGAGAAGTATTACTGCAAGTAGCAGGATTTAACTGTATGCTTAAAATTTAACACATTCTAACCACTTTCCTGACTGAGGCCTAGGTGTGTGTCAGTGACATAGCTATAACACAAAACTTTGGCTGGCAGTCTCCAGCTCCTAGCTATTTGTGCAATGCAGGTAAAGAGCTGGATTAATGTCTGCATATTCTAAGCATAGATATTGTTCAGCAAGCAGTAAAAAGCATGAAAGGATAAAGTATGGCTTATAAGGTAAGCACCATAGTTTTTCCTTGGTTTTGAAAAATAGTAATTCAGATTTCTTCCAAAATCATGTTCTTTCTTTCTGTTCTGCGTTTGACTCCCTATTCTTTCAGCTTTCTTTCAGTCTCTTTAAAAGCTGCTAACATCAGCTTCTTCTTTGTGGATTTTTCTTTTTGCTTCATTGCCTACAAATTGCTTTAAGCTCTTCATTCCCTATGAACCTGTTCAGCTGGAGAAGAACAGCTGTACAGCAGGCTGTTCCTAGTACACCTCTGGAAAATGTATGGGAAAATTATAACAAGCTATATAGGCTAAAGTTTGTTGGCTTCTGAAGATTTGAGAGGGGTTATATATTTGTACATATTTAAACCCGCATGCATGTTAGCAAATACACAGTTGGGAAAGATAAATAATCATTAAAATACTGGGTACATATCTGCAGAGAGTAAAAAGTCTAAAATTCTCAGTCTCTGATTTACATCGCCCAGGGTGTCAGAGGATGTCTAACCATGTCAACCGGAGTGGAAAAACACTGCATGTCAGCATGAGAAGGCCTGATTGCTATAAAACAAATGTCTTTTTAGTTCCTCACCTCCTTACAGAGCCCCCACCCCAGAAAAAAATAAAAATGTTCACTCAACTGACTCTCATTCTTTAACTTCTTACTTAGGTTCAAAAGATAATGAACTCCAGTACTCATTTTACCTCAAAAGATAAATATATTTTCAGAAAAAGCATGGTTGTTCTGTTTTTCTGGCTTTATTTAAGTAATCAAAACCAGTCAGATGAGAAACTTGAATACAAGTCTGAATAAAGGACAGACTTTTGCAGTGTAGTAGAAAGAATGTCTGAAGAGGAATAGTTTTGAGTTTTGTTTGAAATTCTCCAAAAGGATGCTTCTAGCTGAAGAAATTCAAGCCTAAGTTTTGAGCCTGAGATGAAAAGCTCAAAGAAGGAGATGGAAAGAGTCATACTGACTTCTAAGTGTTATGTCTAAGGGACCTGGTTTAATCCCAGAATGAACTTCAGTTTTCCCTGACATACACCTGCTAGTTCAAACATACAACATGAGCAAGGCAAATCATCATTTCTAATGGTGATACTACTGCTGTGCTTTACGGGTCTACATAACCAGGTTGCATAAATCAAGCTACACTAATGGTGTAACACCAGTGACTGTAGTGGTGCTCTTACTAAGCCATAGAGGGGGTGGGTTCACGTTTGTCAGATGTTTAAATATCTTCTGATATAGTTCTTTAACTGAAGCTTTTTTTAGAACAATAATGTGATAGTCTTATAACATTCAGTAGAAAAGAAGTTTGGTTTTTGTTTTTTGGTTTTGTTTTTGTTTGTTTTTTTTTTTCCAGACTGCTGGGGACAAGGGTGAGGAAGTGGAGGCAGCTATGTTCTCCTCCCTATATTAACTGGTTGCCCTTCATCCTGATATTAGTATGAGTCAGACAGGGCACTTCTGGGACAAGCATGGGACCAGAGGTTGCCTGGGTGCTTTGAAAGAGATGAAGCTTTATTAAGGCTATGGCAAGATACCAGGATATTTGGAGGTCCCAGTATAGCTGGCAGATCCTAGTGCTACAGACTTCACCATGGTCAAAGTGTCCTTGGGTGTCTCAAGAACACCACAAAGCCCTATTGATTGTTCTCTGAAATGTTTAATGGTGTTGGGATACTTGGAGGATCATAAAAGTTTCAAATAGCATTAAAAGATTTTGGTATAGCCCATCATTACTGGAAAACACAGCTTTTCTAGAGCTGATGTCATCCAGCGCTCACACTCAGGAGATCACACTACAGTCTGAAAATCAAATAAAAGCCCAGAGCAAACCCCTGATAAAACACAAAATAATAACTATGGGATGGCTCATTAACTTCCAAAGTTCCTAAGAGGTTGAAGATCTCTGAAATGTCTGTTCTTCTGCAGTGCCTGCAAGCCTGATATGAGATTTAATGAGTCCTTTGTATCAACACAGAAAGAAAGAAATGTTCTCTTGTTTCCAATTCAGCTAGCTGTCTTTTACCTCCATAAAAATACAGTTATACCAGAGATTTAGCTGCAATTTAACAGCACAGTGTTCTCTTTCAAAAATATGGCTAAGAAGACCAGCTTTTCAACAGTTAAAAATGGATGTTTTTATGCAACAAAGGAATAAACCTGCAAGATAAATTTATTCTAGAATCCATTTTTATTACTATTTTTCTCCAAGAAAAATAAAATCAGTAAGAGGCAGGATTTCTCAATACAGGTAGCAGGTCTTAATGCTTCACCATTCAAAGTGCTGAAGTTTACTCCACTAAATTCTGGCCTATGAAAATAAAATCTTCTTAAGATGATGATCTATTCATCTGCTCACACATAGCATGTTCAACATCTAATGTAATTGTACATACAGATCAGTTTATTTTATTTCTTACTCAGAATTACCTTGGAAAGGTACAATATCAAACAGAGACTAAAGAAATGCAAAAGCCTCTAGAAGCAAAAGGAACAAACTATGTTAAATTTAAAAAATTCTGTTGTAATGTAACTGCTGTGGGGATGGGTGTTAGGTGAACAGGACCTGGAAGCGTAGAGGCACAAGCAAGTTTTAAGAAGAATGGAGGATTTGTGAAATGTCTTCTTATGCTATACTGCCCCCAAATAAACAACGAAATCTGAGACCTTGTTTAGGAGGGGTAGATTGTCTCCAGTTATCATCAGGCTGATGGGACTGTTGCCTCTACTCAGTTCCTAGATTCAGTGGAAAAGTTAGAAATTTTCTGGAAGATAATGAAAGAATGTTGTGAATCTGACAACAATGGTGGGATTAATACAGTATGCTTTCTGAAATACAACACAAGAAAGTGAAATAAACTTTAATAATAAATTATTTTATTATTAGTTGATTGGTTTTTGTTTGCTTTGTAAACTATTCAAAATGGTATTTGATGAACAGAATGATAAAAGCTACAACACGTACTCTAGCATATGTTGTCAACTCTTTAAGGATTAGCTTGGGGAGAATGATTTCACCTTTGTGATATGTGGGACTATGATAAGTTAATATCATCTACACTCAGAATTACCTGTGTGATGATGCTAGTAAACAGCATGGATGTTTGATGCCGTAGGCTGTAACAGCATTTCACTCACTTCACTTGCTGTGCTGCCTGCAGCAAGTTAGCACCTTACATACCTAACCAAGCAATAGCAAGCAGTTAATAGGATTCAACTAACAAAATAAAATAAAAATAAAGCCCCACCCTGGTGGCAATAATATTATGCTATTTAGATACTGCCAAATTAATTTTTTCCTGATCTTAGACTAAATTTACTGTCACTGTAAAATAAAATCTCCTACTTTCAATTCCTTAGAAAATATTGTAGCTACATTTTAGGCTGTTAAAATCTCACCAATAATTTAGATATCTTTGGCATGAAATCTAGTTATCAGAGCTTTAGTAAATTGCCTGTAAGTGCTTATGGTACATTAGCAGCCCTGGCATCACTGACAACCTGTGTGATAACAAAGGGCAAGTTTTTCTTCCAAGTCATCTAGTTACAACAAAAACATCCTGAAATCTCCTGTGACCTGATAACAGAGTATTTTACATGGGTATCTAATGCTCTATGTCCTTTTACTTATACATCTAATAAAAGCCTCTTGATATATTCATCCTGAAGAACATATATTATAAGTTGAAAAATTCAACTTAACCCTTACATATATTCTTCCACAGTAATTTCCCTACTATACACACTCAAAAAAAACAATCTCGCCTTTAGCTGTGGAGTCTTCCTTTAAGTTACCCAGGGCAGATTTAATACATTTTCAGCACCGTAAATCTCAGAGTCCTCTAGTCAGGAAGCTCCTCTTCAGTGACTAATAGTAAATATGGATAGTTACAGAGTCCATATCATCATGTTCAATACCCTCATCCCCTCTGAAGTAAAAAGGATCCAGGAATATATTCTCTTGGTTGTCAGCCTTCCCATTCTTCAGCTCATAGGCAGCCTGCAAATTGCACATACAACAGTAAAAGCTCATTCTGCTTCAGGTGGTAAAGAAATTTTTGAAGGACTCTCTTCATGAATATTCCCTAAGTGTCCCCACTCAACTGCTTTAAACCATCTTCAGCCATCTTGTAGTAATGCTACTGTGCCATAAGGAACAGTTGTTTCTAGAAGGTCAAACAGATGCTACTGAAGTGTTACAGAAAGTGTTGTCACAGCCATTACTAAATCAATTTTTATTTGTTTATTTTTAATTCTACTAGTAAGATTTTAATGTAAATTCTAAGAACATACCGTGGAGTGACAATGTGAGGAAGAGAAACATATTTACAATAACATACTGTTTAGTAAGATCTGTATTAATTCAATTGCAGATGGCCTGAAGCATTGATCACCTCTATAGAAAGCCTGTTCCAGTGTTTGACCATCCTCTTGGTGAAGAAATGCTTCCTGATGTCCAGTCTGAACCTCCCCTGGCACAGGTTTGAACCATTCTCACATGTCTTATCACCAGATACAAAGAAAAATATCTTCTCAGTACTTTTTTTAAACAATATCAGGAAAGGGATGATATTAACAAATCATGAGATTTGAACAAGTGAAGGAGAATCAGTTCAAGTTAATTTTGAAAGAGATAAGATTGTAGTATTTTCATTCTTGTTTCTTTTTAATACTTTTATGCTACTATCATGTTTCCTGATTTTCTCATATCTTGTGGTACAACAGTAATGACTGAAAACTGCTGGATGCATTCCAGCATATAAAAAGTCCTCTGTAGTTACTAGAGAATTGGGAATGTTCACACCATCAAAACCTCTGACTGACTGATCATGCCAAAGTAATTTTCAGTTGCTGAAGCGTTCATTTTCATTGTGTGTGAATAATAAGGGGCTGAATGTGTCACTCAGCAAACAAAACTGTCAAATCTCTGGAGTCTGACTTTTCCTAATTTTGGTTTGAAAACTTTTTTTTTTCTTTTTTTTTTTAATAATTTGTATTTACACGTATAAAACTTTCCAGGAATACCAGCAATTTGACTTTTGGCATGAACATGGACACAGGAAGATCAATGAAAAACAAAAATCCCTTCTGTGGAAATTTAGACTGACCTAGTGGGAGGATAAAACTTAATTAAAATATCCATATCCTTCACTAATCAAACTGAATCTAGTCACACTGAGAGAAGGACAAAGAAAAGTGTTGTTTTGCTATCCAATAGAGAAAAAAAGTTACTGACAGATGACACTGTGAAGGCCAAAGCATTTAATGTCTTTTTTGCATTCATTTTAATTAAAAAGGTCAACAATGAGGAGGTGGCTAGCATAATTAATACAAACAACAAAGGAATGTTTTCAATTAAAAATACAGACAGAAAAGGTTAAAGAGTACTTAAGTAAATTGGCTTTCAGAACAGATGTGCCTGATGAAATTCCTTCTAGGGTATTTAGAGAACTGGTAAAGCCATCTCAGAACTGTGTTGCTATCAGAAAGCAGTCTTTGAAGGGCACATGAGGAACCAATAAAATGGAAAAAATGAAAACACAATAACCATCTTTAAAAAACTAAGGAAGCAGGAGCATAGGAAAAACAAATGTTTCCATCAGCTATTAAGTCTCAGAAAAGTACTGGAACAAATGAACAACATAATTTTTAAGTAGCTGGAAATATGAAAAGGAGGTAAGGAACAGGCAAAATCAATTAGTTAAGAATTAGTCAATCCTTTAAGAACAAATCATGTCAACAGAATTAAATCTCTCCATAAAATGGTAACAGATCTTGTGGAGAGGTGAGTTGCAAGTAAGGTCATTTATGTAGCTCTTGCCTTATAGAAAATTCTCAAACATATAAAAAAGAAAAAAAGGGAAAGCTTGTGTAAGTGGTACTAATATGGTGTGGGTGTAAAACTGATTAGGTAACTGTACATATAGTGCAATCATGACTAATCTATTGCTAAAAATTGATTTCTTTTACTTTTTTTTTTTTTCTCTCTAGCAGAAAAAAACTGGAGCCTGCTTAAAGTTTTAATACTGATGAGAGTGATGGAGAGAGTGCTTACTGCATTTAAAGAAGACACATAATTGGGCCTGCCAGTGTGTTGGAAGGTCAGTTGGAATACAAAATTCTAAAATGCAGGAACAAATCTGTACCAATGCAAGATACAGAAAAATTAGGTGTGTAGAGGTTTTTCAGGGAAGGATCTGAAGATCCAATGTGGAAATAAATCAAAAGTGCCTTCCTGTTGCAAGACAGTTTGGGGAAAACCTGGGATGGATTGTTTCTGTCCTGTTTTTGGAAGCTCAAAGAGAGATGAACCAACAGGAGAAAGTCCAAAGGAGAACTACCATGAGTCTGAACAACACGGAAAGGTCTGAGATTTAACAACCTGAGATTGTTAAAGCTAAAGAGGAGGAGGCTGAAGATATAGATGATAGCAATCTTTTAATATGTGAAAGGTAACTCTGAAGAGGAATGTCTGTCCATGACAAAGAATTAATGAAATTCAATTCTAGCAAGGTGTTGAAAAATCTTTCTAACAATAAGAAAGATTACTGAAACATTTAAAGAGGTTCCTAAGCAAGCTTTGGAGTTCCTGCAGTTGGGTGTCTTTAAGAAACAAACATCTGTGAGGAATCATAGAATAGTTAGGGCTAGAAAGGACCTTAAGAATGCCCTAGGTATAGTTGCTTTTGCATTGGAAGGGACAGGATCATCAACCATAATATTTTTTGTAATCTTTTTTTTCTCCAGTTCAAATTGGAGGAAAAAAAAAAAAAAATTACTGTTCTTAGAGAAAGTCCTGTAGTCCTTTACAAACACAGCCTGCCAGAAATACTACCTGTATGTTTAAGAACTACTATAAATCATTTCTGCAGAGTCAAGCCCTCACTACTTCAATGCCATAGGTAGCTATCTATATTTGAAATTATAGAGAACTCTGGAATTCTTTGCTACTTTCTCAACCATTACCTGATCAGATCATTTATTTTCAGACTGAAGAATAAATCAGGTTGAGACAGATTCAAATTTCCCTGAAAAACTGCGAGAATGATTCAAGTCTGGTATTTCAAAGCTCCTGCATACAGTTTGAATACGAAACTCAAAAATGAGTATAGGAAATCCAGCTATGAAACTAGAAACAGCTACAAAAGCTGATGTTATAAAAATACTTGCACACAGAATGATGTGATAATGAGCCATACATCAGAAAAAAAATATAGCAGACAATATGAACAGAAAGCATACTTAAACTCAAAAGGACACCTGTGCCAGTGTTAAAAATGATTTATTACATGAATTGCAGCTCAGAGCAGGCAATACGTGCCTACAAGAAGAAAGCAAGAAAGGGTTTCCTTCCACTCAAAATTGGATTATTACATGCATTTCTAAATCAGTGTATCATCCAGTGCAGTAAAATTAACTCAAATTAGCATACTATAAACAGCACTATTAAGAAATTTAAAGGCTTTGACTAAGTGAAAAAAAATTCAGCTAAAATCATCACACAAATCTTAATTAAGGCTGCTATCTTTGAAATACAAAAGGAAAACAAAAACATAAGCCTTGGACAAGTTGCCGCTATTCCCATGCAAGTCAATCAAAAAATGTACTGTGGCTCTGTTAGCAACTAGCGTATCAACAACTACATCACCCAGATAAACTACAAAATAACCCTTTTGTGTGTGTATAACCTATCCTCTCTGGCTTCATTTTCACATCATAACTCCAGTATTATAACAACTGCATAAGTAATAGCTATATACATATGCAGGCATACAAATAGGTTGAACCAGATTGGTACATGATGGTACAGCATGCTATTTCAGAACATTAATTGAACACAACAAGATTTCTGCTGTAATTTTTTTTTCCATCAAGTTTGGTATTTTTTATTAAAGATTATCATCACACTCTTAATTTTTTAACTTCAGTGCATAATATCTGTTTTCAGAATATTTCAATAATTTCGTAATTAGGAGATAATATTTTATAAGTATGCTCCATAAAATTTATTAAAATGTTCTGCTCAATAAGAAAGGCTCATAAATGTTGATTCCTGTCTAATTTTCCTCCTTCTTATTTTTACATATATGAAACATTCACAGGGGAATATCATGCAAACCTTACATCTAAGAAAAAAATTGTAACAAGAAAAGGGAAACAAAGTAAAATAGTATAGTTGTCTAAACACATGGCTTGAATATTCACTACCCCAAAATTAGAAAGGATTATGCAGAAAAAACCCCTATAAATTAAATATGTAAATCCTACAAATGTGACATGGAAATTTCTGAAATAGGTAAAGACATGCACTGGGATCCTGATTTCTTATTGCCCCTAGATTCTTTATCTCTACTCCTTCCTAAAAGGAAGCAATGTACCACAGAGGGTGGAGAAAATACCAGAGGGTTTCCTGAGTGGGGTAAAAAGGGTGGACTTCAGCCCAAATAAAGAGAGTTTCATATCACATTAAGGATTTTTTTCTTTTTCATTCAGGATTGAAGAACCTGTGGTAGTAGAGGGTTTAGCGGAGTCCCTAATTCTCAGAGTTGCATCAATGCACTCTGTATAGATCATGAGGACTGCAGCCAGATAATCTTTTCTCTCTATGTGGCCAGTTACAAACTCTACTGCTGCGACTTTTGCTGAGATCATTTTCTTTATGACTGTAAGAGCTGAAGATTACCTGAAGAAGAAAACAAGTGAAGGAATAATGTGACTGTAAAGTTGGATTAATCTATGTAGATGAACTGGTCTTGCTGAATCTAGATCAGAGAACATGCGAAAATACGCTTTAAAGCACGTTCACTTTTTAATATTCTGCAAAGGCAAAAAGGATAGCCCATCTTGTATCCTTGACAGAAATTACATGGGAGAAATCAGGAAAGTAGGAGCAACCTCTTTACATTGTTTCTATATATCTAAAATTTCCTTATATTTATAATTATAATAAATTACCATGCCACAAGACTACTACACAAAAATCATGTTCAATAGGTGGCAAATCCTATAAAAGAAAATACCTGATATTTAAGACAGAGCTTATAATCAGCTCTGTTGTATAGGCAAGCCTATGAAATTCAACATATTTTGTTCTACACTGATCTACATCAATATAATGCTATACTGAGTTTCTCCCAGTCAAATATCTGATAAATGAATCAGTTACAAGAAGCAATTGAGTATAAAGCAAGCCTCTGAACAGGTTCCCATTGCATTTGTCACTGCAATAAATGAATAAATCTTTCAAATCACTTCTTCTGGTGCATTCCCAAAAAACCTCATCATGAAACCTGAATTACAGCATTCTGAGATGTAGAAGGTTGTTTCTTGACAAAGAAGAAGCTTGCTAATTGTCTTGCCTTTCCTTTCATCCTCAGTAATTACTTTTGCTCCATACGGTGACAAGCTAAGTGCCTTCTATTTCAGTGTAAAAAAGCAACATGATCTTCTGATATCAAAACTGCCCACATTTTGTGTTGTGCAAGAAGTTGGAATACCAAATCAAGTGCAGTTGTGTGGGACTGGCAACATCATGACTACTTTTGCTAAAGTTTTCATTTGTCACTGTACGGTTGAGCCCAGTGAGGGGAAAATACTGGAAAAGTCAGTATTTAAGAAATGTTTCTTATCTTTTTGCAGGATTGCTGGGATTCTAATTTCTCTGTACCCTACTTAGAGTAACAGTTGCTGACCATTCAGAAAATCAGGTACATTCAATTCTAATTCTGACTTTAAGCTGTGGAGGTGGTAGGGACAAAGGCAAGTGCAAAAAGAGCAGGAATGTTAAACTAGTTGGTGATAAAACAGTGCCCCCTACTCCTCCAGCCTCACCTTACGCTTACACTACTTTGAGCTTGTCTTGTTGCAAAGACCTATTTATCTGATTCTTGTTTTCCTCTCTGTTACCAAAAATGGAGGTAAAATAGTGGGAAAAAAAATTTTTGTCGAAATCCTGATGTTTACAATAGCCAATGAAAGCCTTTTTATGCTTTCTGTAGTGTTTTATAAACAAAAGGAGCAATCTGCCACTTTTGGGCCTTTCTGTCGGGGGATGGGAGTGTGGAGAAAAAGAATGCATGTTAAAAGTCTTAAACACCACTTTCTTAAGAGCTAAACTATGGTCAGCATGATTTCAGCTAATACCTAGAGTAAATAAATTTCACCCAAATTATTTACTGCAAGTATGGGATACCAGACAGGCTGTCCCAAAGGTTAATTTAATTTTCCCTAATTTAACTTGCTCTCTAAAGCCCATACAACTTTGAATGAGGATCTCAGGAAACAAATTGCTAAGGTATGAAACAACTTTATTAATTCTTTGTAATCATAGCCAGCGCTGAGATGGAAAGAACATTCAGGAATACGCTAATAGCTTGCTGTTAAGGTAGAGTTGAACTAGTAAACTTGAAAAACTGTTCATATCAGGTTTTCTTTAAAAAAACCTGAAAACTTAAATAGTAATATTATCACAAGCTAATTTTTTAATTTCTTTTTGATTTCTCTATGTTTGGATTTTTTTCAGTCTTCACCTCGAAAATTACGTTATTCAATTACAATTCCCAGGAAAAAAGAAATAACCTACAATGAGACCCCTGATAGGGTTTAACAGGACCCTTCAAAGTCATCATAGGCTTTTCCTAAACAAAGGATGTAACTGGAGCTGCCACATCTGAGCTTAGTGCTAATGGTTTTCATTTTTTGCACGTTAAAGCTGAATTGAATATTCTGTAGAGAGTCAGTGTAGGAAAGTCTTGCAGCAAAGTAGCCTAAAGTAGTCTTAAGAATCAATGATTCCTTACGTATATTTATTTTTCCTCATAATGCTCTCAAAAATGGCAGATTTTTTTTTAAATCAAAGCTTCCTTTTTTCCCTTAAATAAAAGGCCAAAGTAAGAGCAGATTGCAAAGCCATTATATTCATGAAAAGAAAAAGAGAGGTTAATTCAAAATTCTATGGTCTGTTGAACCCAATATCCACACATTCCCCAAAGCAACAACAAACGCACCACAGAAGCTCAATCAAGGCATCAAACCCATTCCAGCAAATGTGTTGTGCCAACCCATTATTAATGTTGCCTCTCAGGGAAATTCTATATCAGCATGAACTTGCTGAAAATATATTTCACAAATTCACATTATACTATTTCCTTGACATTAAATGCCAAAGACTGCAAATTAGGAGAGGCCTGAGAGACGGGAGAGATTCAAGGATGAGTTCCTTTCAGAGAACCAACCTGATGAACAAACTGTGCAAGTATGTTCAGAATGGGTTGAATACACTGACATCAGCTGTTGGTGGATTTGTCAGGTTATAGATAAGTAAGTTGTCCTTGTGAAGAGAGCTTTTGTGGACTCATTTTCCTGTATTCCTCACCATGCCAATCACAGGAACAGAAGTGAAATATTAGTGAACAAACATAGCTGAATTAAGCCATTCAGCACAGGAGTATGGAGCTTAATTGTGTTCCCTTGCATCTTTTCCTACTACCAAATAAAAACATCGTTGTTCTTGCTGAAGAATTCCCTTTCATATCTCAAGGATCTCTGCCAACTTAGTTGTGAGAGTCACACTGCATGCCCAAGTGGAAGTGAGGGGATCTCACATCTTCAAATTTATCCCTTCGCCCTCTTTTTGGCAATAGAATTTGAAAGCAGTAAGCACTGTTGAACACATCAAGAACATTCATTCAGTAGGTGCCTGCACAAATAAAATAAAAATGTCGGTTCACATGTAATTTGGGTGCAATCTACATGCATGTGGGCTAAATAAGCATGCTAAATGCATGCTATCTGCATCTCAGCCTCAGAATTTCAGGGTTCTATAAATCTTATCTGAGGTGCTAATGCAAATGTCCACTTTCACAGATGAATGGCTGCAGTAGGTGGGAGGGGGAGGAAGAAGGGAAATACTTTCCATAATGTTACCTAATAAAACTGCAGAGTATAAAGGAAATTGATGGCACAGAAGTTCAGATATTAAACACATATTCTTAAAGATTCAAAATCATGTTGGGATGTGGGTATTCATTAGCAGGCTCCAAGAAACCAGGGAACATTAGAAGAAATTTCACAGGAAATTTCTGTAATGCCAGTGACTGAATCACTCTGAAATCCCATAGGCGGATTTTTTGATAGAAAATATGTCATTCAATAAAACAACAGCAACAATGAAACATGTCACATCTAAGCTGTTATAAGTCATTATGGCTATCATCTGGCTACCACTGATACAATGTCTGTCACGCACAAACATTATTCAGTAATCAAACTCAAATTTTACATAGAATGTTATTTTTTTCCTTTAAAAGATCACTTATTAAAAGAAAACATGACATGTAAAAACATTTTCACCGAGGTGAAAGCAAATAGTGACTTTACTGAAATATTAAATGAAAAACACAATAAGGATAATTCATTCAGTAGGAGAACAAATAGAATTCTGTATTCATTTCTTTAAATGTCTGCACTGAAAAAATTGTCTCTTGGCGTGTGTCATGCAGCTGGGACAAAACCAGTCTGTAACTTCATTTAGTGCTCCAATTGAATTTGATTTCCTAACACCTCTTGCAATAAGGACAAACTGTTGTTTTTGCAAAAGTCTGGGCAACTAACCCTACAGAAAGCCTCTAAAAACACACTGGTTGAGAATGGAGGAAACTGTGAAATGCACAAGCCAACAGTTTTATTTGGTAATAAATTCAATCTTTGGTATAATTGCCATATGGCACATTATTCTATTTCTTTTTTTTTTTCCTTTTTAGTGTTTAGCAGTTTTTCATTAGAAATTAGGGGTTTTCTTTTGTTAAAAAAAAAATCCCTTCATTAGGGTACACATGCTTTTCTTACTTTCCTTTAAAGCCCAGGCTCTCTCAAAGGTAAGCACATATTCACAATATCCTGCTAGGTGGATGTATATTTTGTGCAAATTCTTTTTAATGAGAAAGCAATATCCAGATGAAGATGGACCAGAACCAGGACTGTAAATTAAGTCAAACACATTAAAAAATGAGATTTATAGTGCATTTTCTCCTTCAATCTACAGCTCATTTATTCTAAATACCTCTTCCTAATGAGTAATTTTCTGGATGCCACCACAATTTACTAGGGTCAGCATCCAAGTGTAGTACAAGTAACATATTTAAATCAGTTTATTTGGTCAGGAAAGAGCAATATAACCTGGCATATATCAAGAAATTATTAATTTGGCTGTACTCAGGCATAAAAACATTGCTGCTGCAATAGCGGACTGTCAAGCTGGAAGTAAAATATCCTTTTTGATTGCATAAATGAGATTCTTAAAAAGGTGCCGAATAAATATGTATCTAGTGTCATTCTTCCAAGGAGGATATTAGGGTTCCAGCTGCTTACTTAAGTGTTTGGATTCAGGCTGTGAGAATCATGAACCAAGATCCAGTCTAATCTGCATGCATCAGGTAACCTGGGTCACGGAAGATAAAAGTCTTGCACCTCAGTTCTTTCTCCCTCTTTGTACCCAAGGTGATCAAGACTCCTTACTTAATTATTTCCATGTAGTTCAAGGAGGGAGAACAGAGACAGGAGAGTGAGACAGCTTTCAGCTTCTCACTCCCTTTCTACAGACCAAAACCAGAACAATTATCTCAGGTTTAATAGTGCTCTTTTTGCTAGTAGTTTCCTCATGTATTATGTAACTACCACTTACATGGGGTAGGTTTTTCCTGCACTGGAGAGAAAAGATCAAAAATCTTTTAATTATAAAGCTATCCTGTTAATGCTAAGAAGGAGAAAACACTACAGATAAATTTAGGAAAAGCATTATGTGATCTCACAGGTCTGTAGTTCCCCATTCATGACTATGTGAAGCATAAACAGTAAGGAAGATACTTCTTTAAAAGAAAGCATACAAATACTTTAGGTAAAATCATAACTATCCTAATTTCTCAATTCAGTGGGAGTTTTGGTATGTGCTAAACTTGTAGTAAAAATGACTTATGAAAATAGCTGTCATACAGGCCATTTTCAACATGAATAATTCAAACAAGTTCCTATTTTTTTCTTCAAAAAATGTTAAACTCTGTAGCATTTACAATTAATGAAGCTGACATAGTGAGATTTTAAAAGCAACAACTTACTCTGTACCATAACAATTCATTGGAATTTTTATTGTGTTTATTTTCATAGATCTCAATAGACAATATATCCTGCGCAAGGAAAATATGTAATACATGTTGCGAACAGTAAAATGTGTCAAAAGAGAGATGGAGTTTGCACTTTGCATGTTGTGAACGAAAATTGAGAATATATGTAATAAGCATCTCTAAACCTTAATGAGTTATTGAGCTGTGTGTCTCCTAGTGTGTCAGTGATTCTTTTTAATTTATTTTCTAGTTTCTACACAACTTTTCTGTAGGAAAAGAAAGCCCAAATGAAATTAAAGTGAAAATATACAATGAAGTGAAATTAATAAAAAGCAAATGCTATTGAAATTAAAGCAATATTTGCCCCAGGGAAATGCATTGCAAGAATAAAGCCGTCAGTGATTATAGAACTGAAACTCCAGCCAGATTCATCTCTGGGACTTCCAGAAAAAGACACTTCTCACAGCTATTCTTTCCAGAGGCATATGTGCCTACTGTTGGTAACATGTATTACATGTTTTCCTTGCACAGAATATCTTGTCTCTGGAAGGTAGGAACAACAGTTGCTGCTTAAAATACTGAGCATTTTTTAAAATCAGAGGCAAATAATTTTATTTCCCCTCAAGATTAAATGAAGGAACTAGAATAAAATATGTATCTTGTTCTCACAGTTATTCTGGCAACCACAATTTTAGCAAACCCATTCTAGCTCAGAATTTGGATGGATAACCTTTAAGTAACCAACAGAAATCAGAAAGAAGTATGTGTATATGGGACAGAAATACAAGTACTGTCAGACAGGTTGAAAAAAAATATCTGAAAGATTGTAAATAAAAGCTATAGACCAAAGATCCTGTTCAAATGAAAGCCAGGGTTTGGGAAACAACAATTAGGCTCCCTCTTCCACACCAGGCTTACCATACAGCTTCTTCTAAATGGGTTAGGGCAAGCAAATTCTCCTCTGGGCATTTTAGTCCTAGAACTGGAAGTAACCTCTTCCCATATGAAAAAAATTCTCACTATGTTTAACATGTTCATGTCTTTGACATCCACAGTGACAGTAATATAACAAAACAGTTCTGCTGTTTAACCATCTTTGCCACAGAAGAGTTTTCTAACTATCTAATCTAAAAAGCCTTCCTTCTATTTTAAATCAGTATTTTTTGCTTATCTAAGTTGTCTTACTTGCACTCTAAAGTGACCTTAGTATAAAGACATACCACACATGAGCTGAGCTACATCAATGGATCATGTCTAATTACATTTCAATTTACATTGGCTAAGAGTACTCACACAGTCTGCTACTGAAGCTCAGAGGATATGCAGTGACCATGAAGCTTCTATAACTCAGCCACATGTCAAATCTGGGCATGAAATCCAGAAGGCATGATTCCCTTGCCCTCTCAGGATTCAGTGCTTCCTTCTCTAGTCCATCCAGATTCACTAAGGAGGCTTGCTAGATGAGTTTGGGTAGTAAGCACTCCTGGATCACACCTAACAAATCTGGTACTGTGCACAAATAGTTTCATCTAACAGGCACATATTGTGAACTGGGCACAAGCCATTTTTTGTGATGGGAATAAACATCATGAGTGTTTTACATTCTCCCAGAGAGATATTCATGCACAAGTTATAGGACCTATACAGTGAAGTGTAATTAAACTAAGAAAAGCTTAACCTAATAATTGTAGCATTTCACTACTACATCATTGCTGCATCCAACAAAGGGGACAAGTAAGAGGCGTTTGGAAAAGTAGGCTAATACTCCAGAGTTACAAACTCAGAGATGACAGCCAGTGGTCAAAGAGCACTTGCGTACTCTCAGGTATAATCATTAAACCAAAATTTAAAAAGAGGAAAGGAAAGGAAAGGAAAGGAAAGGAAAGGAAAGGAAAGGAAAGGAAAGGAAAGGAAAGGAAAGGAAAGGAAAGGAAAGGAAAGGAAAGGAAAGGAAAGGAAAAATATTCACTCATTTCCAAAATTATTAGGAAGTATTTGTTATCGTTATCCCAGAATTGCATACCACCTTGCAACTGTTTGTTTGCGGTACAGTTGTGCAGTCCTATAGCTACAGATCTACCCTGCTAGCCTCAGTAGACCCCTGCTGGCAAAATATTAAGGAAGACATCCTAATGATACCAAGTCTGCCAGACTTGAAGGCGATTTCCTGACAAGAATGGCTTAAACACAGACACTTAGTTGAACTGATAGAAAGCAGGGAGCTGAAAAGAGCAAAAAGTACTGGGGACAGACAGATGTCTTCTAACATCTTTCTTTTCATCCTGATGTAAGCTAAATCTCCTGGTGAAATTGTACAATTCTAAAAAGTTGAAGTCCTAGAAAATTCTTTCTAATAAATAAAAATGAAAACTTATGTTCCCACTCAAAGACTAATATAAAAATCAAGTACCTCAATTTTTTTCCCTCTACTTAGTATTCATTACATACTTGACTATGCTAGTTAAATGCAATCCTTAGCCCTCATCCTAACTTAACAACTTAGGTACACCTACATCATGAGTATCTGACAAATCCAGCTTCTTAAAGAATGTTAAGTGGCTTTTAGGAGCAACTTAACTTAGCAATAAAGAGAAGTTATGTGCCTTCATAGGCTTACAGAGAGATTCTGCCTGCTTACACACCTTAAATCTCTTCAGTGACTGCATTAAAATACAGGCACATAAGTTTGAGTAGGTATCAAATATTAAAGCACAAATTAGATAGTGACATTAGAAAATTGCTCCTGAACACCTCTTTCAGAAAGATAACAAAAAGGCTTTCCACAGTCATTTATTGTGGTAATACACAGACCTAAGCACTTAGACAAAGGCCCCCAATGTGATATCTCAAGTCATGTCACAGCTCTCTGTCTTTTTGCTCATGGCGATCCACTGGGAAATACTTTTTTTTCATTTTTTTTTTTCTTATTGCTCTGCTACATTTCAAGACAGATGAATGAAGATTAAAGTCAGTGTCACATGGAGGTTCAGTATGTTTTAGAAAGGTCTCTTCCTGAGCATATTAGCTCCTGTCACTGGGGTGGCCATAATGTTGCTGCTGATAGAATGCTTTCATTATATAATGCATTTTATACCACACACATCAAATGCATGACTACATATTTTTGCACTAACATGAGATGCAGTGTGTTATATAAAAATAAACAAAGAAAAATCAAAATAAGGTACTTGAAAGGAAAACATGCAAACATTATTTCCCAAAAATGTTTGAAGAGGTATCAGAGTATTAAGAAATTTAATGCGTAATTACTCTTGGAAATGAAATCATCATAAAAAAATAATTACTAGCAAGGGCATCTAGGTATTCGTGAATGCATCTATCTGCTTTTCATTTTAAAACCATGATGCCAAGCCAGCCAATGGACTAATGTCTGTATGTATCTGTTACATTTTCATAGACCAGTTTGTGTGTAAGCCATAAGGAAGGAATACTAAGGTTAATCTTGGTACCATTAAGTTACACATACTAAAAAATAACATCTGCTTGGAATGTGTATTGCAAGAAAGTGGCATTTCCATTCAAAGTACTGGGTTTTGAACAAATTTGAACTTACTGGTTCTCCCAAAGTTCTCAAAGCTTTTGCAAGCATTAATTAAGATTCATGAATTTCCTGTGGTAAATATTAGAGAAAATATAGAGAGAAAGGGAAGAGGAACTTCTGGGTATAATTTTTAAATTATTAGCTCAGTATTTTATATTAAGTTAAAGGCATGTTAGTTGACATAGTGTCTTTTTATTTCTTACAAATTCAGGCTGGGATTCTCCTGATCTCAAGACAGAATTTGGATAATTTTTTATAGGTAGTTAAGACAAAATAGCAATCCTGAAAACTCAGTTTCTACAGTATCTGTGAACATTTCTACTACCTACATTCTTACTATCTACCTTTCTCAGGTGCCGTTTGTTGGTATATTGGGTGTATGTGCCAAGGCTTTGATATTGGAGGGCTGCAGGGGCATCCTCTATGAAGTGAGACCAGGGCTGCCCCATGCTAGACTTGGAAGATCAGGTTCAAGACCATCAAAGGAACCTGAAGGTGCACAAGTCCTTGAGACCTGATGAGATGCATGCACAGGTCCTGAAGGAACTGGCAGATGAAGTCAATAAGCCACTAGCAATCAAATTCGAGAAGTTGTGGCAGTCTGATGAAGTTCTCACTGGCAGGAAAAGGGGAAACATAACCCTCATTTTTGAAAGGGAAAAAAGAAAGACCTGAGGAACTACAGGCTAGTCAGTCTCATCTCTGTACCTGGCAAGATCTTGGAGCAGATCCTCCTGCAAACTATGATAAGGCATACAGCTTCACTAAGGGCAAATCGTGTCTGACAAATTTGGTGTCCTTCTATGATGGGGTTACAGCCTTGGTGGATTAGGGAAGAACAATAGATATCATCTATCTGGACATATGCAAAGTGTTTGACACTGTCTCACACAACATCCTTGTCTCTAAATAGGAAAGACATGGTTTGACATATGGATCACTTGGTGGATAAGGAACTGGCTGGATGGTTGCATGCAGAGAATTGCAGTCAACAGCTCAATATCCAAGTGGAGACCAGTGACAAGTGTCAATTCTCTACAGTTGGTATTGCTACTGGTGCTGGTTTAGCATTTTTGTCGGTGACATGGACAGCAAGACTGAGTGCACCCTCCGTAAGTTTGCCAGTGACACCAAGCTGTGTGCTGTGGTTGACACGCTGGAGGGAAGGGATGCCATCTAGAGGGACCTTGACATGCTTGAGAAGTGGACCAATGCCAACGTCATGAAGTTCAACAAGGCCAAATGCAAGGTCCTACACATGGATCAGGGCAATCCCAAGCACAAATACAGGCTGGGTGGAGAATAATTGAGAGCAACCCTGAGGAGAAGGACTTGGGGGTATTGGTTGATGAGAAGCTCAATGTGACCCAGCAATATGCACTTGCAGCCCAGAAAGTGAACCATATCCTGGGCTGCATCAAAAGAAGAGTGTGCAGCAGGTCAAGGGAGGTGATTCTCCCCTCTCTCCCAGTCTCATCAGACCCCTGCATTCAGTTCTGGGGCCCCCAGCATAAGAAAGAGATGGACCTGTTGGAACAAGTCCAGAAGAGGGCCACAAAGATAATCAGAGGGCTGAAGCACCTCTCCTACAAGTCAAGAAAGTTGGGGTTGTTCAGCCTGGAGAAGAGAAGGCTCCAGGGACACCTTTGAGCAACCTTCCAATACCTAAAGGGGGCCTACAGGACAGATGGATTGGGACTTTTTATAAAAGCAAGTAGTGATAGGATAAGGGGTAAGGACTTTAAACTGAAAGAAAGTAGATTTAGATTAGACATCAGCAATAAATTCTTTACTATGAGGGTTATGAGGCTTTGGACCAGGTTGTCCAGAGAAGCTGTGGCTGCCCCATCTCTGGAAGCGTTCAAGGCCAGGTTGGGTGGGGGTTTGAGCTACCTGGTGTAGTGGAAGCTGTCCCTGCCCATGGCAGAGGGGTTGGAACTAGATGACCTTGCAGGTCCCTTCCAATACAAACCATTCTATGATTCTATGTTCTTCTGCCTCTTTTTTCTGAGGGCTTGGTCTTACATGCACTCTCAAACACCTGTAGCAGATTAAGGTCTATACAGAGTTCCACTGTAAGTACCACTTAAAAAATGAAACTTAGCTGCAGGAAGGACCATTGGTCCCAATTTTCCAGTAGTTCAAGCACTGATGTAACATGTGAGAGGATAAAGTTCAATTCTCTTTCAAGAGTATTCCAACTTCTATAGCCAAGCAAAGTGGCATAACCATCAGAGTATGAGCTATGGTGGGGTATTTTCATTCCTGC
>NW_009944882.1:44445-73966 GCF_000696875.1 Nestor notabilis
ATCCATACATGATGATTCAAAAGATGCTGCCTTCTCCCTGCTGTTAGCTTGCTTAAATAGCTCTCTCCTCATTGGAGTAAATTCTGTGGATTCCACCCCAGACATGGCAGTCTCCCTGCACTACATGGGTGGCCCAAGATCTACCCAAGATTTGCCCTCGGAGACGGACATGCATGCAAAAGTTTGGCATGGCAATGCTCAGGATACAGCCCTTGCTTCCTTTTTCACATCTCAGCATGACTGCTTCCTCCATGACTTACATTAGATAAATAAGCACTGTTGTGAATTTAATGATGTCTTTGCCTTTCACTGACAACAGATTATGCTTGTTAAAGAGTTTTTTGTTCGCTATTGTTTTACATCTAGTTTCCAGCACTAGCTTTTTTTATACACTTCTTTCCATTCAGCTGAGAAAAAAAGCAATAGTAGTAGCTTGAAAGAAACAAAACCGCTTCTTATTCATTTTCCTCTACTGCCTGGGAAGCAGATTTATGAAACACTATGAAACAGATATGAACTATTTTATATTACAGAATTTTCCCCTCCTCCACCACAGATCCTGCATTTTCTGTTAGCACTGGAAGGGGGCTAAGTCTATTTATGTGAGCCAGGGCACTCCTGAAAACAAGATTATAAACCTCAAGTGGCTGCAGCAGAGAAATATTTATTTTGTTTAAAATAAATGGAGAAACTCTTGGATTATAGCTGGAGTCATATGTCATAAATCAGTTTATTGAATAACACAACCTTGGAATAATCACTGTTCTGGGACACAGGCTTCTACTACATAGCAAAACTTGCACAAAACAGCTACGGTCTATGTTGCTAATAATAAACATTGAAAAACTAGAAATGCTTTTTCTTTCTTCCTGCTGGCCCTTTTTAAATGGCTTTGGGCCTAACTCTTAGGAATTACACAAGCCAGACATAAACTAAAAGCTATCTTGAAGGCTAAACCAATAGGAATTTCTTCTATGCCCTTTCCTGAACCAGTGCTTTTTCTACTTTTTCTACTATCATTAACGTATTATCTTCCATTAGTGGAGCTTATGCTTTTCATGCTGTGAGAACCTAAACTCCAGACAGAAATGCTAAGATGTTATATCTGCAGGATAGGACTCTCCTGCGCTTGTTAACAGTGAAAAGAAAGAAGCAGTTCCAAATCTCATTATCATCAGAAGGGTGACAGAGTTGCAGGAATTAAAAAATATAAAAATAAATATAAATAATAAAAATATAAGTATAAATATAAAAATATGGAGCATCCTCACTGTCAAAACAGGGGCAGTCAGATACCCTGAATTTATCACCACTCCAGGTAAGTCAATCAAAGATAACACAACGCAGGAATATCTGAGTGACACTTCTAGCTGCATTCGTAAGCAACCTGCCTCATTCAAAGTCAATGGAGAGACAAGACTTACAAGCCCACACCAGGAAGTTATTGAAATGTGACTGACATCTCAAAGGAAAAGTGTCAACAGGATAGCATGACCTTGTGCTGAAACACAGCAAGGTTAATCAAAGTTATGGCAGTTGGGAGCTAGAAAGACCCTACCTCAGGTTCAATTCTTGTAGTCACAGCAGCGATTGGTCCATTCTCTGCTTTTCACTTCCTCTCCCACTGACATTTTCACCCAAAGTTTGTATCATTTGTTCACTCTTCTTTTAGTTTTATTTTAGAAAGATACTGGTGAATGTCGCCTGACAGAAGGTTTTATACATCTGAGTGACAATAGGTCTTCCTTTTCCTCCTCTGGGACTCACTGTGCTGTTAACATATGATCTAAAGTAGTAAATATACTACTGGGACATTAAAATAAAGTGCTACAAATTGTATAACTATTGCTCAAGAGGGAGTAGGTAAAGTCTAAGTTAAAACATCAGAAGTCCTCCAAGCTTCCATGCAGTAATAAAGAGAGTAGGTAAATATTTAACTGTTTCTTAGAGTTTATATCTCCTTAAATCTGGAGAGTTCCTGACAATTCATTATTTATCAGTATCACCTCAGGAAATTATTACATGTACATATCTCTTTCTCTTACCACCCCACTGACACCCTAATTTTGTAGGTCTAAAGAGATTTTTTTTCCCCCATTAATTTGTGTAAATATGTTAGTAACTATCATTTTTATTCAGTGCTATTATGGTTGAAATGTATCCAGAACTATCCATTTAGCCTAAGCACACTCTGAAAAACAACAGTTAGTAATAGAGATAAATTAAAGAACACAGGACATAGGCAATGCAATAGTTACGTTCATATGCTTATAGTAAGTAGCAAGATGCAATCCTTAAGTAAATTAAGCAAGCATGACTTACTTTTATACAAAAAAAAAAAGAATTCTCTGGTTTGTTTTCTTCCTGGATGGCATATTTTTGCTTTCTTCAGTTTACTTCATATATTTCTGTTTTCTTATCCTGTCAGCCCATAGTAATATCTCACAGATACAAAATAGCACCTTCTTGACACTGAATAGCATTAGCTAAAAATGCTAGTGGCTGTATTCTGCTGGTTTCATTCCCTGCTCCACCTCTTTTCTAGAAGGCAAACAGTCTATAAAGTAAATATGCTTCTTCCTTAAAGCCTAAGGACCTAGAAACCTTTTTACTTCCATAGATTCACTGTCTCATTTCTAAATCACTGCCTGTACTGAATGTCACACATTTCCATTATGGAATCAGTCCTCCAGTCAATTATTTCATTATGGGAAGACTTAACATATAATACCCCTTTCTCCTTCAGTAAAAAGATAACAGCAGTATGATAACAAAATATTTATTTGTCTATTGTTAATTATTTTTTAAAACCACTGATGGGGAAACTTCATATGGGGGAAAGATCACCTTGGGAATATATTATATCAAAAACAACCAGCAAGGACTTTTATTTTAGGAAGAATAATGGTTTAATGTTTAATTAATCCTATCCATTTCTGCATTTATGGGAAAGTGGAGAAGAAGAGTCTGCTTTATAATGTGGAAAATTAAATATTAAAAACTTTGTGCCTATTTGACTTTACATTTTCTTGTTATGAATGGGTATTTTCACTTTATTTCACTTTCTTCAGACTACACGAGACAGAAGCAATTACTGCAGCTCTGCTGAACAAAGGTATTCTCAATGTACCTCTGATACTGCCTTGCCAATCCCAAAACAAAACAAAAAATTAAAAACCATTTAAAGTATTAATGGAACTTTTAAAACTCGCATTGAAAGTGGCTCAGGTTACTCAAGATTAGAGAAAGCCAGGGAGAACTTCAGAAAAGCTGAACAAACTCATGCATTTAAGAAACTCAAGAGATAAAATTCAATGTATACAAGAGGCAATACACACTGGATGAAATAATGTGAATTGCCCCTGTGTACAAATGGGTTCTAAATTAAGTGTACCTATTCAGAGAAAAAGATGTGGAAAGTATTTTGGACAGTTCAATAAAACCATTTGTTCCGTGCACAACAGAAGTCAAAAAGCCAAACAATATTATTAAGGCCTGAAGAATTCAGCGTACTAAAAGAAAGAACAATAATGAAAATAAAGCCTTTAAATACAGTGACCTTAAATAGTCTATGTTCTTGCCTTGTCTCAAAAAGCAGATTCAGAGTAAAGCAGCAAAATAGTGAAGATGGTTAAAAATATGACAGCTCCTGAGCTGGGAGAAAGGACGGAGCTCCTCTGAGTCACTCAACCAGCAGCCATTTCTGCTTTCTTTCCACTTCTGAATGGCACCTCTGAGAAGTGTCCCAGCATCCCACCACGGCAAGAGCCCTGGCTTGCTGTCACTCCCACACAAAGCCCCAGCTCCACCCTCAGTTCACAGACCCGCGGTGCCTGGGTCACATTCCCCCTGCACTGTGCCTGCAGCCTGGGGAAGCTGCTTACACCAGGAAGGGATGAGGTGCAGGGGGGCAGCCACCTTCACCCCCTGCTCACCACATGGACACTGTGCAGCAGGGTGGGCTCAAGCCCAGATGCTATACTTAGGTTTTAGTACTACTAAAAGCAGGATGAATAATGAAATCTTTATTGTGGGCCTTAGATGTTGCTGGGTGGAAAACTTCCAAAAGGAATTTCTGCATTTCTCCCCTAGCACAAAAGGGTCCCCTCTCTCCCCCTTGCCATCCTTCCCCCACTTCATGCTCTCTACTGTCCTACCCATTTTCTCCTATATCCACTTTTGACTCAGTTATCCTTCCTTTCCCTTCTCTCTTTATTCACTCCTTATTTTCTGTGTTTCTTGTCTTCACAAAGGTTCTGAAGGTTAAATGGAGCCTAAACTGAATACAGTTTTAAACCTCCATAGTAAATCATCTCTCTCTTCCACTGCTGAGTGCTTGATCTTCCCCTCGAGAGATACAGCCCAAAGGGCTGCCAGCAATTGGCTGCACGCTGTGTTGCGCCCCATACTCTGAATCTGGTTTGCTCGATTCACATTCAGCCCCCAGTTTGGCCATAAGATTAAAATCCACTCTTACCCAATCTGCTAGAGGTCACTTCCTCACTGCTTGGTTTTGGGGCAGGAGTGCCCTGATGTGTGCTCTTCTTGCTCTGTACAGAAAAATTACCATAACTGAACTTAAATTTAGCACTGATTTAGGTAAAAGTTACATGGAAAACCTTGACCATGGTATCTACTCTCACTCATATTAAAATTAGCCAGGAATGCCACATAGCTTTATTAGGAAAATACCAGTTGCTGCATTTAGCTTTTCAATCTTAGTTTGAGTTAAACCAGTGTCCATGTCACTGTTCCATTCTGACCTCCTCCCTCTTGTTACTCAAATAATACTGCTGTGTCAATGTACTTCCCCTCTGTCTGTGACTACTTAAACTTTGGACTTTGCCCCTCACACTCCTAGAGTTCTACTTACACTCCTCCAGAATTTCTGCTGATTGCTCTTTATCCTTATTGATAACTGCCAATTTTCTGCCTTCTTGCATGCTGGGTTCCCCCCCACTCCCTTCAATGGTTAATGAAGCAGGAACAAGAGCCAAATTCTGCCACCCAAGTGTCTGCCATAAACCCCATTAATTTCCAGTCATTTGCATTTGTTTTAGTGTTGCTGGTGTTACGTTCGTTATGCACCTATTGCAAACTGTGACTCCTGTGTGTAAATTTCAAAGGACACAAACCTCTGTAAATACACAACACTAATATTAGTGCATCCAGAATAAGCACTGAGACAACTTTCATTTTACATTATTGCCTATAAGTGGGACCTTGCATAGATGGCCCTGACAGGCAGCCTGAAGCCCTGAATTTCTAATTGTAACTTTGCTATTGGTTTGTTCAGCAAAGTTAGGAGAGCTGCATCCTTCTCTTCCCATCTGTAAAACATAGTTAGTCAAGGTTACCTCCTATAAAAAGCTTTTAAATCTACTCAAATAAATGCCAAAGTTAGAACTAAGTATTTATTACTATTTAATCACTGAGAGGTTTTAGACAAGCCATTCTGACAGAGCCAACCCCAAGGTTATACTTGAGCTCTGCTCATTAACTGTTATTTTATAGGTATGCATAGGCAGCATTTTGTGTAAATATATTGGTTTCTGCATCTTTTAGGCGCTCTGGTTAAGAAGCTAATTGTTTAGTTGCAACCCAAGAGAAGATTTGTGACCACACAGCCCCCTAACTTTTACCCTCCAAAAAAAGACATTGTTGTAAAGACATCATAACTCAGTATGAAATTTAGAAAATGGAGTTATCTGGCAAGGAATTTATTATTACAGAAATCTTGAAAGAAAATAAAGGTTTCAGATCCAAAGCAGACATTGTAGCCAATATACTGAGGATCAGAAACAAGCAAGAAGATGGCCTCCCTTCTAATGAAAGTCCATTAGGGACACCGATAGACTGTAACTGCTTTTCTTACTAACTTTATTAACTAGGACCCTCAGGAAATTCAAGAGCAAAAGAAGAGGGTGAGAGAGAATGTTTTCCAGAACTGCTGCAGCGTGTGTCAAACCCCCTCACTTTTAAGACATGTACACAAAACAGTAATATCTATTCCAGCATAACTGAACTCAGTGGGAAAATTCCACCAAGTTCAGTTCACGTATCAATTTACACTTAAGGGTAAAGTGGTTAAGTGTTTTGTCTAATTGAATTGTTTTATTATGGGCTCTGGTTTGCCTAAACAGCATGGCATTCAGTACACTAATGATGCCATACATGCATAGCTCAAACAAGTTAATTCTGTCGGAAGTTATGAAAAAGAGGAAATAATTTAATACATTTTTTGTTCCTTACTGCTTATTTTTACATTTTCTAGAAGCAGATTAGGTCTTTATAACACTTTGCACGTTAACTAGGTTTTGGTGTTTATTTAGATTTTTTGGGGTGGTTTGTTTTTTTTTTTTCTCTTTTCATTTTTTGAGGTTTTTGGTTGGTTGATTGGTTGGTTTTGTTTTCTTGTTCGATTTTTTTCTTTTTCTTCTTTTGAAAGAATTCTAAATAGTTAAAAGCAAAATAGGGGAGGAGAAGAGATAAAAAATCTAGGGCAGAGGTTATGCCATTCTTGATTTACATCTGCCCAACCCTGATAGCTTAATGATAACAGAATCCATTTTTAGAGCAAGTAATTCAGAGAGGTTGTTTAAAAAAAAATTATGCATTTCTGATATGAAAAAATTCAATCTGTTGTGACAAGAGCCAAAGGCAGCCAGACCTTCAAAGTATTCCCTTTACTTACATAGAAATGGTAATCCCTTCCTGTATAAGGAGTACCCAAAAAACTCCAACAGGTTCTTAATCATTAAAGCAAGTTTGTATTTCAAATAAGACTAGACCAAATATTTTTTACTGGAGAAAACTCAGAATCAGCTAAGTAAAACAACAGAAATAAAACAGGATTATAAAGAATGTTCCCTCCAGTGTATCCTAAATCATATGTTTGAAAGCAATCCCTTCTCTCTAGGCTTTGTTTCAGACCAAATGACTCAATTTGGGTTGCAGTACACTTGGTGCAGTACCCTCTAGGTTCCTCAAAAGTTTTCTTTCCATCACATTTGCCCTTCTGCAGCACATGTGCTCTCTGCATTCTTCCCAGGTCCCTGCCTTCTGCCCATGCTGCAGGTTCCTGCTGCCTTGTACCACATGCTCTGGGATCTCCCCTATGCAAGAAAACAAAGCTACCTCCATCCTACCTAGGCACTCTTTTTTTAGAGGAACAAAGGAATAGCAATAAATGCCATCCATCACAGACATGCATTCGAAATCAGCACGGTTCTCTGTTCTCAAAAAACATAAATGCAGGCAAGAGAGCTTCATGATGATAACTGTGAGAACCAAAGTGGAACACACATCACTGTGTGCATCTGGTGCTATTCCATGTACTCCATGCAAGGATCTGAAGGGGTGACATTCTGGTGGACAAACAATGTTCCAAAATAATACTAATTTATTCTGCAGCCTTGTGCAATCTGCACTGAAAGCTAGTGGCAACAGATTGAACAGTACTACAGATCTCTCCAGCACAGACTCTTCTCCTACAAATGCAGAATTAAGTATTCATGAAGAGATTTCAAAGGTCTGAAATGACTGTAGAGCTTTCAAGATGTGACACTCTGAACTAAGACAGTGTCAAATAAGAAGTCATAAATAGAAAAGCAAAATTTATCTATCTCCTGAATAAAACAGACATTTATGATTTTTTCCCCCATCTTTACTTTCACAGATTATGAACTAGATTTCCAAAAAGAAACAGAAGTTACTCACAAAAAAAATAAAAAAAAATAATCAGAAAGGGAACATAAGAATAAATGATTGGCAATAAGCAGAACAGTTGTCTTCCAGCTCTTCCAGCTCTTTCTTTTTTTTTTAATTTAAGCGTACAGCAAAATGGCTGTTAGTTACACTTTTCTGATCAAGAGAATACAGGATTGTCTTAAAAAAAAAAAAAGAGCTTTTGAAGATCAGAGTGATTCTTCGTAACGAATGTTTTATAGAGAACAATTTTTGAGACTAGTTTATACTACATATGTTTTGTTAGCACTGCCAATGACTGCAAAAGCCCCAAAACCTAAAATAAATAAAAAACTAGTCTGTTTTGCTTTACTCTCATGCACCAAATTCCACCAAGTTTCTTTAAGCAGACCAATAGGGAAATGATCTAACTGAGGTAACCTCAGCACAGCTAAACACCTCCCATAAAGTGGACCTGAAGAACCAGGCTGAACTCACAGTTACCTATACTCACTGGGGTAGCACTAACATGTGTTCTTATACAGGAATAAAACAGATGGAAGCTCAATGTGGCAATGCTGAGAAATTCACAAACTGTCTTTGCATAAATTCCTCTATGCCAGGAGTAATAAACTCCAAGAGACGGGTGGCCCAGACCAAGGCAAGGGCGTTGTCTGTCCAGTGCAACAGCAGATTCCACTACAGAGGATTATATCGGAATATAAAGTTGAATCTGTAGCTTTGCTGGACACTCACTTAAGGAGTACTCTCTGCAGTGAGTACCCAATTGATGCACTGTTTGGTAATGTGTGCATGGGCTGCACATACTGTGAACACCATGTGGAGGTGCAAACCCACATATACAGGTCATGCACTGGCTTCAGATCCACTGTGCCTGTTTTTAGATTACGTTGTGTGTAAAATCAAGAGAAACTTTACCCATGTAAAAAAACACTGTCACTCAAAATCCTTCTCTTATAAGCTTAGATTTGACATTCTGAATAAAGGAATGGAGGGTAGTTTTTAACTGAATCAAATTACAGGACGCTGCTGCTTATCTGAGGGATTGCTGGGAGATGAAAAGGGAGTTTGACTTCAGTTTTGCTTGTTATCTGGAGAGGGAAGGAGGAAGGAAGCATTTATTTGTTTCTTTGGCTGGAAGGGTATTTTATTACACATAAGGTGGCAAATGCATTGATGTATCTATTTCCCAAGGGATGTGACAAATCGGTATATACCAGGAGAAACTTTGTCATTCTCCTAGAAGAATCCCCTCTGTTGCTCTGGCTGACTACATATGCCCTGACAACAATTTTATTTTCATTTTTTCGGTACAGCTTTTATGATATTTGCCATTAGGTTACCAACGTCACAAATAAAACACACCACACACAGAGCCAACATACAGACGGGCTTGGGAGCTTGAGAGGGTTCTGGTTTCTTAGCTCCACACAGAGAAAGTCAAAGCTGCTTTGTTTTTTCTCTCCCTGGCATTTTCACTCACAGTAATATGATGTATAAAATGTTTTTCAACCACAGATTTACGAATACATGTTTGAAACAAAGCAGTCATAGTGTATTGGTTTATCAAATCTTTTTCACACATACCTTGCTACTGTGCCATATGAGACTAAAACAGTGGCTATGGATTCACCACTTCGCTAGTATAAGTAAAAAAAACTTTCAAAATTAGGAACTCAAGGTTATTCTACAAAGACAAAGATTCCAAAGAAATTTTTAAACACAGGAAATTATTATCTCGGTGTGTGTATTTAGGTAATTACACTAGTTTTTCATTACTTGTAAATTTACATTAAATTGTAACTTTCTAATTTGTTACCTATAAATATCCTTTTGTTTATTTTTCAGTTCAGGTTTATTTAAAGCACATAATACCCTAACTATACACAATGCTTTAAATATTGCACTCAGAGCTACAGGGTCTGCCCTGAGAATATGTCCTTTCCACTCTAAGGCAAAAAAGAAAATGTGTCATGTCAGTTTTCTTAACTGTTTTACTGTTTTCATTGTGTGTTTTTAAATAGGTGAAATTCTGTATTGTGTGGGCCTTGTGGTGGTGGTGGTGGTGTTGCATTATCTTTTGTTAAGTTAATATAATGTGCACACAGGCACCTTATGAAAATGGTTTGCCTCAGAAAGTTGGTACATGAAGTGGCTGATGAAGTAGAATGGACCAAATTAGATCAATGGGTCAAATTCATATTGAAAGTAAAAGAGCACAATTCTATTGCTTTTAATAAAATGCAATGAAATTCAGGATTATAGTAAAGCACCGTAATAGAAAGAGATCTGTGCTATATACCATACCTGGCAACTATGCGGCTGGCAGATAAATGACAAAACCTGTCTGCACAAAGTATGTCTTCTTCAGTGAGCTGCTGCACTGATTGTAAAAGCTGATGGAACTTGGAACTTGTTCCAAATAAGCAACATACATGCAAGCTGCTGATGCGTGAGTAATTTACTTGAATCAGATCTCTTTATTGCTACACTTCAGCTAATAATGAAAATGCAAAAGTTGTTTGGCTCAGCAGAAAGCTCCCTTAGCTGGAGAAAAGCTGTTGGGTCCCACTATTCACAGTATTTGATATTAAAACACTAGAGGGCTGCACAACTTGAAATGTCTGTACAGTTCCATCCTGTTATGCAAGCTGGCTTTCATAGCCTCTGCTATCTAATGGGATTTCAAATTATTTTGCTTTTCTGTCATGTTACACCCCTCTCCCTTCCCTCCCCCTCCATCCCATTCCCCATTCTGCAATGCCAGAGGTAGCATCACTGCAACCACTGCAAGTCTCTCAGCTTCAGTTTTACCTGCAATGGGAAAGTAGAGAATCTTTTTTTCTAGAATTTTCTTCCATTTACTATAAGCACATTGTGGTCCTCTGTTACACTATCCTCACTCACACTGGATTCATTTATTTCAGGCTCAATTCTGAAGTGGAAAAAAAAAAAAGAGTCACACAATGAGGATATCTGCACAGGGGAACTTCAATTTCTGTTTTGTATATAAGACTGATTGAACCAAGTAAAGCTTCCTTTCCTAACAAGATATTATTTGTTGTGATAAACTGTCCTTTGTCTCATCTTTGCTGGAGCAGAATTGAGAATAAAATGACAGAGTAAAGAACTGCATATATGCCCCCCTCTTTTTTTTCTCCCTCGTCAATAAGTGGAAGAAATACTAAAGCCAACGGATGTTGTGCATTTCAAGTTTGCTTTGGATCAGCTTTCAGGTTATATCATATATTTTGTAGCCTTTTCTGTGCTTTTTGGCTCTTCACTATAAGGATGCATGAGCATTTTGAGGGAAGAAGGCCATGTGGCTTGTAAATAAAATATACATGCAGCTCCCTAGTTGCAGGGAAGAGTTTGAAAATATCACCCAGGTGGACTCAAAATGTTTTAAAACCAAAAGGCAAACAAAATAAATATGAACTTGGTTATTTTTATACACTGAATGCTCTCTGAGAAGTGCTTGAGGTTGTCACTGTTTGTTTTTCTTGCCAGCAGACTACTGGATTGTGATCTCTGCTTTGCCTGGGGAAGCTAAAGACAAATTAAAGTCGTTGAGTCTTGTCTGCAGTGGGTCACCTTGAAAGGGGCAACTGTTAAAGAAACTAGTTCTCTCTGGGAGATGGTTTCTAAGAAAAAAACTTACATATATGGCTTAAGACTCAGAAAAACAAAACAAAAATATATATGAGCAGATAAGCATATAAGGCTGGTATTTTCTGGGTAAAATGATATGTAGAGTCATAGAATCATAGAATACGCAGGGACAAGTTCCACTAGACCAGATTGCTCAAAGACCCATCCAGCCTGAACTAGAACATTTCCAGGGATAGGGCAGCCAGAACTCCTCTGGACAGCCTATTCCAGTGTCTCACCACCCCTATAGTAAAGAATTCATTGCTAATATCTAATCTAAATCTCCTCTCTTTCAGTTTAAAGCAGTTCCTCCTTGTCCTATTATTACATGCCCTTGTAAAAAGTCCCAATCCAGCTGTCCTGTAGGCTCCCTTTAAATACTGAAAAGCTGCTAAAAGGTCTCCCTGGAGCCTTCTCTTCTCCAGACTGGACAATCCCAACTTTCTCAGTGTGTCTTCATAGAAGAGGTGCTCCAGCCATCTGATCATCAGTCAGATAAATATGAGGAGAATGCATGCAGTTACATAGCTATCGACTTGGGGGAAGAAAGCAGTTTATCTTACTCGTACTGAAGTGAAGGAAGTTAGTTATGCACAGCAAGCCATGAAGGAGAGGTGCAAATGAATGCACCAAAATCAAACTTTCCTAGAAAGCCAAGGGACTGGCCAATTAGTTGAGTTCTGGTGTTATCTAAATGATATGCATTCAAGATACAATTTCAAAATTTAATTTTAATACGAAAAAATATTGAAAACAATTAAAGAAACTCATCACCAAAACTAACATCTACCAAAAATTTTAAATTCTATTGATATGAAAAGATTTTTTTCTTTCATTTTTTTACCAGGTACTTTAAATTGGTATTCAAAAATAAAGGATACAGTTAGTCTAAGTTCTATGTATTTTAGTTCCATGGGAGTTCATAAATACTTTACAAAGTAATTCTGAGAAACTTCTGAAATAGGACTTAAACTATGTACAGTCAATAAGGCTCCTGAACTTTGCAGGCACACTACTGATTGTACATAGTTGAAGTCTTATTTCAGAAGTTAAATCTTTAAAATCACTCTACTTCTTTTTTATCAGAGGCAGATGAGTGCTGTCTGACAGTAAAATTGAGAGACAAATACAGAATTTATTTATTTAACTGTTTAGCAGTTAAATAAAAAAAAAAAAAAGCAACTGTGGGAGACTCCTTTAAAGAGCATGAGACATTCATCTAGATACTCTGAACAATTTATAAACAATGAGTGTAATAAGCCTATTTTCTTTCCCACATACTTCCATCCTCCAGTGACTTACTTGATGTGAAGAGGTCTTGGGTAGCAAAGCTCTACTTGTCCTCACCAGTTAAAAATATGTCAGAAATTAAGAATAATCGAGCTTAAATCCATCCACTATGTTTCTAATAGGCAGGTCTGAGTTAATTTTATCTTCTGCGCTTAAACAATGAAGATTAATTTTTATAACAGATACTTACATTTCTTTCAGGAGCCCCTAATTTGATCTCCCTTGCTTTTCAGCTGTGGATCACAATAACTTCTCCTATTCCAAAGGTCATCTTTCAAACAAGGATTCAGCAATACTGAATATTCAAAACCTAATTCTCTACTTATTCATTCATAGGTATCTGCAGAAAGAGTAGAGCAATTATACATCCCTAAAAATGCCTGAACATTATTTCACATCTGTCCTCACTGTCCTCACTTTTGTCATTTTCATAAATGTAGACCACATGGGTCTTCCAGACAATCCGTCTTTCCTTTGCATTCATCCTCAAACCATTTCTGTCCTGGACACAAAGACGTATACATAAAGTCACATGAAGAGGAAGATGTACTGCTTTGAAGAAAAGATGCAAGAAACCTTTCAGTCTTCCTTCTCTCTAGTCACACAGAGGCTTGGTTGATCACAGTAAAATCTTAGGACAAACCTGAACACAGAGCCATTCAAGTATTTTTAAGAAGCTGAAGTTACTAGAATCATTGCTTCTGTGGGATTTCTGTGAATGCAAAAGGTGTAGACTTCTGTGACAGAAGTCCAAACCTATTCAAACACAACTCTGAAAACTGTCATCCATGCAGTAATTTCCACCCAAGACAATACAAGTAATCAGTCTCTTAGATTCTTGTCTTTATTAAAAGAACAAAGACCTTAAACAAAATGTACTGGATAAAGACTCTATTGCGCTAATAACCATTATACTGCCTGAAAGAATGCCTTAGCAATAGTACTCAAGGTACCTTCAGAACCAGGAGTCATAAAAATTTCATTATGAATTCTTCTGATTTACTTACATTCTGACAGAATCAAGGATTCTCAGGTTTTAACACTAATTTTTAAAAAATGGATTTTCCAAAACTGGATGAAAGCAATAAACAACACAAATTGTAGACCACAGAGAGCTTCATTTTCTGGTGTATAATGTAATGAGAAAACCGACAACCAACCGCTGACCTCTTTTTCCTCGCTTTCTGTACTGCAGTCATTGAGATGAAACTCTCAGACATATTACTTTAATTTTTCAAAAGCAAGAAAATGAATAAAATACCCTTTCAGTAATCCTGGTATTTAAATAAATGACATTATCATAGGAATGCACTTTTGCCTCCACTTTTTTTTTGCCTTCAGTCCATCCTCTTTTGTCCTTTCTGAACAGCAGTTGCCTATGACAAGGAATGACAGACCATTTCCATTTTTATCTCTGATATACCTGTAGCCAGGTCATACTGTCACATGCAGAGGGAGATGGAGAGGGCAGCTCATTCTGGCACCAAGGTCTTAACTGCAGTAGCCAGCAAGCTGACAGACTGGCACCCAAGACCAAGCATACAGGCCTGCCTTGCTTGCATGCAAGCATCCTACAGAAAAGTGATTCCATTAACAGCTGAGTCTTTTGTTTCTGCACTCAGCTGTATTTGACGAGGTTAGAGCCCATCACTCTTTGTGCTAAGATGTCCCGGCATTTGCTCCTAGCCAATTGTGGCTGATCACTGGGGAGAATGTAGAAAGGCACCATAGGACCATCATTTTTTGGGCGACTTTGCTTATTCTCTATCCAGTGTGTGGACAAGTTCTGACCCAGGAGAAAGGAATCTTCAGCAGAATCCGTGTCTCACCTTCAGGCTATACCTAGCAATCTAAAAGTGTTTATTTAAAGAGAAACGCCAGGCAGATAAGGCTAACTTTTAAATTAATTTTGCAATGTATGCATATTTGTGAACCTATTATGAGACTCTCTTTACCATTTCAATGAGCTATTGATACTAGTTTAATAAATGAATACAGTCTCTGGACTAGTTTGCAGTTTGAGGCTGCTGGCATCTATATAAAAAAAAATCCTTACAACGAACCATACAATTCCTCAGCATTATGATCCTATACATCTAGGAACAGCTATTGTGAGTGGCAGTGGCTGTCTAAGAATATCTGCATGTTTATTGTTCCCCCCTGAGGCAACAAGCATTGTCTGAAAGGAAAGCTCTGTGTCTTGACTATCCCTTGAGAACTATAATTACAGCTATAGAAGAATATACCATACTGACTCTCATGTTATTGAAAAAGACTGACAGGCAAATGCTTTCAATGTCCATTGCTCTGGGATCAGATCCTCTGAAAGTTAAAATGCATAGGCAATGGGCCAATCTAGCCTCAGAGTTAGAGGATTGAATATACTGACATCAAAAGAACTACAGCTTTTCATATTGTTCCTCATTTTGGCCCTGTGCCTTCAAACAGAACCAAAATAAGTACTGAAAAAACCCCAACCACTGCATTTCTAACATTGTTAGTTCTAAGTAATAACTGCAGCTTTGGCGTACAGCTGAGTGCTTTTTCTAACAGTCCATATCTCCCTATAGAAACCAAAGTCCATAGACTTAACAGAGAATCCAGGCTGAGGACATGACTGACTGAAATACAATAGCAAAGACAAATAGAAGAATTGAAGATGCTAAATCATGCTTGAAATTTTAGAGTAAGTTCATAATAAAACTCCTTGACACTGTCAGGAAAATATCTCGAGCCACAAAGGTCCTCTCATAAAACCAAAGAGATTTAAGGGAAATGTCAAAGTACAAAATATGTATGTGAAGAAAATGATACAAACTACAAGATTAGTTCAGATTAAGTTGTCATCACAATGTAAATTAATTAGGAGCATTTACATTAATGGTTCTCAGGAAATTTTTCTTTAGGCAACTAGGATAAATTAGTGGTCAACTCTAAAGCCAAAGCACTTTTATAATTTATTGCAATGGATTAGGATTTTACTCATGGTTCAAGATAAATTATTTTTATGTTCTAAGTGAATTCCATGAGAGACAAAATGTTTTTGACAAATCAAGTTTCACCTTCTGAGTCAACCTTCTCAAAGACAAATGCAAATAGAGTCAAATGTTATATCATCCCATTTTTTGCATTTTTGTATTTTAAAAGAAAAGTCGTGAAATGCTGGTTTGCCATTTGCTGGTTCACACAGGTAACGAAATTACTAATTATCAGTTAAGGTAGCAAGAGGTTAAGAATTTTAAATTAAGATGGAACATTTGAGGTATTTCAATAGCTAGAAATGGAATTTCATCTTTAATAAGGATAGTCTCTAGTATTTTTATAAGGCAAATTACCTACCACAGTATATAGATATTAATCTCATTTGAGTGGAAACATACAGCTGCATTTTCTAATCAGAAGTAAAAGACAGCATACTTAGGATGATCTCCTTTATAATTTATCAGCAACTGAACATGCAGCAACAAAACTGAAAATATTCATGGATATAACATAACCGTATTAGTAGCTAATTTACATGCTTTAAAAAAAATTAAAATTGAGGGTGGAATGTAAATCAATGTAAAACTGATATGTAAAAATGGTCTCAATGTAAAATATATCAAGATGTCAGAGGAGTTAGCATTTTCTTTTTTATAATTATGATTTGCAGAATAATACAGACACATGGATTCCCTTCCTTATCTGCTATTCCAATTCTGAAGTTCTTCAAAGGAGGTCTTTTTCCATTTTGAAACAAGTAATAAAATAAGACTAGTTAGAAGTAATGTCGGTAAAGGTGACACCAAGATTTTTAAAGAGCTGTTTAACACGTCATCTGATATTGCCAAAATGGAAAAAAAAAAAGGCTATCTACATTGCTTTGAAATACTCCATTAACTTTTGCTCTGCTAAATAAGCATTAGTCAATTTTCTGAAACAGAATACAAATCTGTTGGGTGGAGAAGAGATTCAGAGCAGTCCTGCGGAGAAAGACTTGGGGTGTTGGTTGATGAGAAGCTTATCATGAGTCGGCAGTGTGCGTTTGCAGCCCAGAAAAGCCAACCATATCCTGGGCTGCATCAAAAGGAGTGTGACCTGCAGGTTGAGGGAGGTGATCCTGCCCCTCTACTCTGCTCTCGTGAGACCTCACTTGGAGTATTGTGTCCAGTTCTGGTGTCCTCAACATAAAAAGGACATGGAGCTGTTGGAGCAAGTCCAGAGGAGGGCCATGAGGATGATAAGAGGGCTGGAGCATCTCCCATATGAAGACAGGCTGAGAAAGTTGGAGCTGTTCAGCCTGGAGAAGAGAAAACTGTGTGGAGACCTCACAGCAGCCTTCCAGTATCTGAAGGGGAGCTATAAGGATGTTGGAGAGGGACTCTTCATTAGGGTCTGTAGTGGTAGGACAAGGGGTAATGGCTTTAAACTTAAACAGGGGAACTTTAGGTTACATATAAGGAAGAAGTTCTTCACAGTGAGAGTGGTGAGGCACTGGAATGGGTTGTCCAAGGAAGTTGTGAGTGCTCTAACCCTGGTGGTGTTCAAGGCCAGGTTGGACAGAGCCTTGGGCGACATGGTTTAGTGCAAGGTGTCCCTGCTCATGGCATGGGGGTTGGAACTAGATGATCTTAAGGTCCTTTCCAACCCTAACTATTCTATGATTCTAAAAAATTGAAACTATGAGCACAAGAGGTTAATAAAGGGCCAGGTCAGCATAAGAAACAACTATTTGATCTTAATTAGGATAGAATAAACAAAAAAAACCCTAACACCCTAATCTAAGTATCCTGAAGGACTTTACTGAGAACAAAGATAAAGAATGAGAGGCCAGCAAATTAAATCAGCAGATATGATTGGTAAGAATTCAGAAGTAGGACCTCACAGGAAACTGTTTGCTTTGTCATAACCCCAAACTCTCCTAACCAATTTTGTCTGTACCACAAGGTGTTCAAACTCTTTTACCTCCCATGCTCTAGCATATGTTCTCAGTTCCCTGACTTAATTCAATGTTTAGGTTACTCAAAATGTCTGACTGATTAATAGCTATAATTTTCAGATGGGCACAGAGAAGAAATTATCTTTTAAAAAGCAGCATTTTTTGTTAAATCTCTAATCATTAAGGTCTGTTCATGTTAGAAATTGCTTAGCATTGTTCTTGCATATGACAATAAACACACAGTTACATTTTGTAAACAACTAGAACATCTTAATTTGGAATTCTGTTAAAGATTTGGTAATATCTACTGGGTTTCAGTGCTTTCAACATTTATTGTACTAATCACAGCCGCATTATGTTTTGACAATGATAAACCGCAAACTATATTCTGATACATTTATAGTGCTCTGTAGGCATACAATAGATTGAAGTGTGGCAGAACAGAATATAATAGAACTGAAAAGACAAAATATTTGAGCATCATTTTGTCATGCTAGCAAACCTTCACTACTCTCATGAAGGCAGAAAGAGCAAAGATTTTATAATGAAAACTTGAGTGGTTTAACGACAACACTTCTCAACTCCTCATCCCTTCATATGATGTTCTAAAAGCAGATTGACCAACCAGCTTTCTGGAGAAAAATCCTTTTGAGAATTAGTCCTTTTGAGGAAAAAAAAAAATAAAATTTCATACTGTTCCAAAATGAGTCAGACCTAATTTTAGTAAAACTGTGTCTGGTATTCTATTCGTTGGTGACCTTATTTCAAACGAATACCTGCTCTTCCCTTCCATATTCAGTCTCTTCAAGAGATACTTGAAAAAGCTGTGATGTCAGCCTCTCACACAAGCTTTGCTCCCTCTGATTGCTCTTTCCATCCTACTCAATACTTTGTAATTTAAGGTACTTCATGGATAGAAGTATGGGAGGAGCGGGGGGCAGTAAAATCTCACACATATGACCATTTCCCAGGACACAATGTTTTTGTATTTTCTTATTACCACAGAATGGTCTCAATGGCATTAGCTACTGGAAATAGATCTCTTATGTAAGGAGGAATGGTAACGTTCAAATCCAAGCACAAGTTAGCTTCAGTTTCAGTTCTGGCTATTTCACATCCTTCTTAGAAACACTGGCTCCCTCCCAGTTTTGCAATGTTTTTCATAGAAGTGAAGTCTCTAATTTTAGCTTTCATTTTTACCTGGCTTGTTTCTTCTACCATAAAAGGAATTAACATGCTAGTTAGCACAGCTATATCCTTTACACTTCTATTTGCACAAGTATAATTTCCACTGTGCATAGTGTTATAAGACTAATTCTCACATTAGCATTAGACAATCATTTATTTGCCTTCAGTTTTAAGAAGTCTTCTAATAGATAAATTCAGATGGATGGCTGACATAGCCCTCACATTTTATACTGTGGCAAGAATCCAGAACCATAAAGTGAGCTCTGAACCTTCAAAAATTCACCACTTAGCTGCCTAAAATCACAGAATGGCTGAGATTGGAAGGGACATCTGGAGGTCATTTAGTCCAACATCCCTGCTCAAGCAAGAACACCAAGAGGTGGTTGCTCAAGACCATGTCCAGACAGCTTTTGAATATCTCCAACCTCCCTGGGCAACCTGTGTCAGTGCTTGGTCACTGTCACAGTGAAACAGTGTCTCCTCATGTTCATGAGGAACGTCCTGTTACATTTTGTTCCTGTTGCCCCTTGTTTTGTCACTGGGTACCACTGAAAAGAGCCTGGCTCCCTCTTTGTACTCTCAGGTATTATTTACATTAGTATGATCCCCCCAACCTGAGAAGTTCTAGCTCTCTCAGCCTTTCTTCACAGTAAAGATACTCAAGGTCCCTCATTGTCTTAGTGGTCCTTCCCTGGACTCAATGTCCATGCCTTTCATGCTGGGGAGCCCAGAACTGGATACAGTACTGAGGTGTGGCCTTAACAGTGCTTGGATAACATTTAATGCAACTGAATCCATTTCCAGACCAAGGCTCGTATATGGTGTGGCAGACCAATAGAACAGTAAGTTAAATATCCAACTATCCAATGTCACTGTATTCCATTTAGTTAGGCTAGGAATCAGTCCTAGAACTTAAATATTACACCATTTGTGCTGTATGAATTTATTTTAGTAATACATCATGTTATGCTCACAGCACCATAACTCGACAGTATTGCAACATGTTATTTTGTCATTTGGGCATTCTCAATACCAACACCAAAGTGCAACTGGGTCAGTGGCATAATGGTGGTACACAAGGAAATACACATCCATCATCATCTGATGTGTATTTTGTGATACATATTTTTCTTCCATTATTTTGCTTTTTCTTTGTAGTATCATCTTTATATCAGTAAGAGTAAGCAGACTCCTCAAGAGAGTCATTGGTTTTAGCTAAGGTACTCTTACACGAAAGAATTCCTCACATCATATTGTTTTGGACAGCTTGGAAGCAGCTCATAAAAGTTGAGTGTGGAGTCTTAAAACTAGTCTTCCTTCTATTTCACTGTGAAATTTCTATTACATTACAACTTTATTATGAAACATTTAGTAGTCTTTATTTTCCCACTTATAAGGCTATATTTATCTATAAAAATATTTTTATGTTACTTTTGAGTAGGTTTCCTCTCCATGCCCATTACAAATGCAAACGTTTATCTGATTCCCTTTTCCTCTTCCTCTCCATTAATATAAATATTGTAGCACAAAGATATACATATATATAATATACAATTGTGTGTGTTTCCTAGAACATGGTACATTGCAACCAGCAGCTTAATAGTGTCAGTGCAGCCATGATAACTTACATCATCTGAGAAACTGGTCCCCTTTTCCCAGACATGCTTTTGTTCATTCAGCACTGCTTTTGAACATGCTAGGATTGAATTCCCTGAAAACGGCCAAATTTAGAGCAGGCACAACATAGGAGCTATGAGCAATCTTTCTTGTTTGTCCTTGCTTGCTCTCTCCTTCACAATATCCTTGACCCAAAATAACTACTCCTAGGCATGAGATTGTAAAATAGTCTCAATGCTCATTCAGCTTTCCTTTTGTTGTTGTCTGTAAGCTAATTAATGTACATACATTTTTACCTATACAGCAGAAACCGAATTGATCCAGTATTAAATTGATAATGAATGTACAGCAGAGACAGCTAAACAGAAACTTGTTTTAAAAATCTTTTAAAACCAGTTTTCTTTAGTAATTTATTCTGATGTATTTGGTTACACACACTATTCATACTTAGTCATATTCACATTGAAATTCTAATTTGAATTAAGATTCTATGGGTTGTCTTCCAGCCATCTGTAAAAACTTAAAGACAAACACAGATAGACTGAAGTAATTGGTTTCCAAGCCACACTTTAAATGATTTTTGTGTATATTATCCATCAACATGGAGAACAAGGGGAGAAACTATTAAAGACTTTTTTTTTCTTTTTTTGGTGGTGGTGATGATGAGGACATCATTAAAAAAGAGAGAAAAAAACAGCCATATACAACTCAGAGATACACAGCCCAAAGGAAATAACAAATCATCACTTTTTTCAAACTTCTTAAAGGTGCTTGCTAATATGGTAGCAATCTGCTGTGAAGTCAAGCTGTAAATAGATTCTTTTGTGTTGGATTTGCATGCATGAGATGTTAATCAGTTCAGAGGCTTAGATATTCATGTTCCTCAGAATTATAACAAAAAAGCTCTCTGACATCTCTATAAATGGAAATACTCCAAAAGAATTGTAGAAAGCACTTTGTCTCATTTTTATGTACAGAACGTTACCTATCACACGTAAAAGACCATAAATAAAAAGAAAAGCTTGGTTAATTATACACTAGTGCACAAACTACACGGACATTGTTTTGTTACATTACACCTGCACACAGCTAAAATTCAGCATCTCAGGAGACGTAATCTACCTCTAAGCATGTGGATTACCAAATAGTGCACTTTCTGTCACAATGTTCCTGTTCAGCATTCATCAGGTATATGAATATTTCAGTGGACTCAAAGTTATTGTAAATAAGAGGAAGAGACTAAGGATTTCAAAGCTTGTTTCCTTGGCCACCCTTCATTTCCAGGAAAAGACACTCCTTATACCATTTATCCTTGGATCTAGTCCAAGGATAGATCTTCTAGTGAGAACAGCTTCTATAACCCAGATGCCAAATTATAGACTCAGATACATGGCACACATCACTGAGCAGCTTAAATAATCAACATCTATGCCACTGTTTTTAATACATGCAGGTATTAAACCGGCAACTGAATTTCAGTTCATCTCTTACACTCTCAACATGTTGAATTCCTAGTCTTGTTTTGTGTATGAACGAATCAAAGACATTGTGACATACGGCTATTATAAGACAACTGATTCTTTCTCTGAGATCTGTGCGTCATTCTTATTCACAGTTTTTTACTTCAGAAGAAGTCCATCGACTCTTACTTTGGAAGAATTGAGCAAGAATCAGCTTGCTTATGAAGTCATGGTGATTGCTGTGGTTTTTACTTAAATTTTCCTGAGACCAAGATGGGTGAATTTGGTAAGGTACCCAGAGAAAATCCCTGTTTCAAAGAACTTGACATCTAAGACAAATATTAGGGATGAATAGAAGTGATGGGGAAAAAAAAAATAAATTGTGTTGGAATGTGCTACCTCTTCAATAACCATGAAGAAGTGAGAAAATAATGAGGAGTTATCTCTTGACAGGTGAAAGGGATGGGCAGCAACAAGTCAGGACAAAATGCTTTTTTAACTCCAAAAATACATACGGGCGGGGGGGGGGGGGGGGCGGGGGGTATTTACTTTCATACTATAACTTTTCTGAATGTCTTTTCGGTCTGTAAATCCTAAATCACCTTATCAACTGTCTCTTCATAGAATTGTCTGCTGTAGGTTTCAGACTGTATGGACCACCCAGGTCTGCAAATCTTCCCAATGACCTGAGTGCAGCTGCAGGATAAAACAACTCACAGGTAAAGCCCAAATGATCTATAATTCGTTATGCAAATTTCTACAGGATTACATTGTATGGGATCCCTTTTTTGCTTCTGTGTAATTCTTCAGTGACACTTCATATTGTACAAATAAAAAAACTATCTACCCCAAACATGGGTAATTTATTTTGCCTATAACTGAATTAAGGGTGAGCAGACATTCCTTTCTCTCTGGAGCTATGTACTCATATATTTAATAGCAGGTCACCCTCGTGCTGCAGGTCACTTCATACTAGCACCTCACTCAGCTGCCACAGGGAAATGACAACATCATTCTATGACCCAAATCATAATGGAATTCAAAAAGACCCTAAGAATCTAAAAAAGTCATACCAACTCCACAACAGTGGACATATTACCGTGGCTTTACTTGTAGTAAAGGAAGTGAAGAAGGAAAAAGCTGGCATATTCCCTAAGGCACTCACCCTGGTAAATTCTCACCTGGATTCCCCTCACCTATGTTAAATCCATGTTACATCTTAAGACAGGTCTGTTTTGTTAAATGATGATGTACACAACAATAGAATCAAGACAAAGACTTCCAGGTTTCCTAGTTTAGGCATCCTTTAATAGTCAGATTGCAGTAAGAGGTGCCAGGTCTCAGTCTGGAGGGGGTGGACAGGCATGTGCCCCAGTCCTTGTTCAGTGACCTTGCTGTGAAAACATCAGGATTCTGCCCTAGAAGAAGATTAAGCATTCAAGGGGAGATAAAACTATCCTATCCTTAAACAAATGTCCCTTTCAAAAGCTTAATAAAAAGCAGGTCTAGAAAGTCTGCAGCTATAGTGATTTCATGTTTTGCTGATCCCAGCCTTTTCTACTGAAAGACTTTTTAGTGGTCCCTAGTGGAAAGTTGAGATCAGCATTTAAATGCAAGTCTATCTTTTTAACTTAAGTCCTCAGCAGCCCAGTAGCTCTCAATGATACTGAGAATTTATAAGTAGTTATGCATGGATGCACATATATATATATATGAAATGCACATCACACTTCTTTGTAGCTGATGACTGTACATTCAAACTATTTTTATTTTTTTTTGCAAAAGAATTGTAACTTCTGTTGGGTTTTTTCTCCTTTATTAATGAAGATGCAAAACCACTGCCTAACAAGACCCTTTTCCTTGTTTGAAACACCTCTTTTCACAGACTGTTAGGGACCAATCATAGATATTTCCCATCTCCTTCTAATTTCTATACCTAACATACATGCCTTCCTCTCCTAGGTAACAGGATGATACATGTGGTATGGGGAACACAAGGCAAACACACTATACTCTTTCTAGCTCTGTGTAAGTAATCTTTTATCACCTATTTTAACACGATAGGTAATTTTACTGTAAGCTAGAACCCTCATCTAAAAAAAAAACCAGAAATATGAAACATATCAATTTAGCTTGGGCAACTTGTAGCTCCTATAGCTATTACTTATTTCCTCTTTTCCCTTCTGCAGAAAGTCCAGACAGCAGAATTCTTCCAGGCAACAGGCTAAGAAAATCCTCCCCCTTGGGCTGTGCATCCTTCTAGTTACATTATTTAATACTAAAGAAATATTCTTTTTCATTGGGTGGCCTTCTGGAAAAGTTCATCAGTGCAAAAGGTTTCATGTTCTAAGGTTAAAAGGGCCACTAACCTGCTCATTCAGCTCTTTCTCATCTAGAGAAACCTGGTTAAATAAATCTCAGCTTCCCTGAACACAGTATACCAGAAGGCAGGCTCACTTGGTGCTCCTGTATGTGCCCATTGCAATTTTACTTCCCACTGCGCCAGTGAAGAAAGCATGACCATGTCAAACCTCATCACGTACCGAACGTGAAGATCAGGATCCCCAGCCAGGGGTCCCATACCCTTAAAGTCCTGACTTTGAAGGGTTTCCTCCATACCTTCATTAGGAACAGCATATACTGCAGTTTGGATGCATGGAAATGTTTCTTGGCCTTTTTTTAGTCCATGCTTCACTCGATGTACTAAGAATCTCTGTGAGTTTCCCTGGACCTTCAGTCAATATATGACTCCTTTCTCATCTGCTGCCCGCTCTATCTGCCAGATTTCTGGAAGATTCAGTTCCAAGTTGACTGTCAAGAGCTCCCTGAGCCTCTGAGTTCTTCCATGTTCTTCACCTGTGGCTGAACACAAGGCATTTAACCTCTCAGCTTTGATTTTTGTCACTTGCAAAATGGAGAAAATAATCTTTAGTACCTGCCATGAAAGAAGTCAATATTTATCGTTGATAACCAGAATGTACAGTCCAAGCTATCACACTTGGGCCTTCATCTTGCTTGCCTCAAAATCAATGCAAAGTTCTCATTGACTCAAGGAGAGCAGCATGTATCTTTTCTTCTTTATGAACCTAGAAATTCTGTGATAACTGAGATATTAAAGTGCTGGTAGTCACTGGCTTTTATATAGACTTTCAGTAACAGTCATGATTTATCACCACTACTGTTGCAGAAAAGAACTGGGCAAATTAATTCAATTTTGATTTTATGTGAGAGGTAAACTTTTTTTTTTTTTTTTTTTTTTTTTTAGGAAAAAGCACTGTAGGAGTTGTAGCTTGTTGCATACATAGAAGTTGATCCTGTTCACACAGCAGTCACTGAAAGTGTGAACTGGCTTCAATGCAATAAGGATAATACTTCTATTAAATGTTGTGTTATCCCACAAATTAAGTGATTGTAAAGCTTTCAATCTAATAACACCAGTCTGCCCAAATCTGGAATCACAGAGGGTTGGGGTTATTTTTTCAAAATCAGCGAATATTATGACTTATCATTGCTCACTGTAAGCTACTTTTTTTTTTCCCCCTTCTCTCTCTTTTTTTTTTTTTTTTTTTTAGGAGACAGTAACAGCAAAACCACCTTTTTCACCCGAGGAGTTTCGAGTCTGGAAACACAACATGGACAGAACAAGAAGGCAATAATGTACAATTAACAGTGGGAAAAACACTACTTAGCTGGACAGGATCCTGTTTTGACTTAATTTTAAAGGTTCTGTAACTATTTTTTCTAGGGGGCTTTATGCTAGTTTGGAAAAGTATCTTACTTCAGGAAGAGTTCAGTCAGAAAAGAAGAAAAGCATGTAGAGATCAATAGTGGAGGTATTTCTAGAAACTACACATTAGCATTGAGTTAGATGACTTAACGGTGCAGCCAGATGTCATATACATATCACCTCTACAGAACTAGTTAGACCCTCTGTCTTTTGAAACAGAATATGAATTTAATGTTTGCTGGATAAAATCAAGCATGTTTATGTAAATATGATCTTACTATAACACATAGATAAACTTAAGAGCTACATCATGTCACAGAACTTAGAAACCTCCTGAGGCTGCCTTATTGAAACTATTACATTCAGAAGAAAAGTAAGCAAATCAAATACACAAAAGGAAAAAACACACTCTGCTTCCTTTGGGCTGAGAGTATCATCTTTCAGCTAGCTTCAAACATGAAGTCCTGAGTGTTCTGGGGGGACTCCATGCAGATGCAGAGGCCAGCCCCAGCCTAATTCTCTGCTCCAGTGCCAAAATGGAATAATTAATTCCAGGCCTGGTTCTCTCTGAGATGATAAAATTAACAATATACTTCATAGAGCTATGTAGCCTTAGTATCTGAAGCCATGCTGTGCCATTCAAGCTGCTTTATCGATAAAACAGCAAAACTGAAGGAATGCCTTTTTCAAGGACCTTTTTTTGCTTTTATTTTGCAGTGACAACATAAGGGCAGTCAAATTCATAGATTCCATGGACAGGTAAAAGAAGTTTTCATATCTCTGATTAAATCAAGCTTCTTCCAATATCAAAAGACCCAAGCATTTTCCTGAAAATATCTTCAGCTTCAAAATGATTGATGTCCCTGCTGAATGGCAAGACTGGAGAGCAATCTGCAAGCAGTGATGTCTAAAGAAAGGAAGAAAGGCAGGCAGGAAGGAAGAAGGAAAGGAATGAGGAAGATATATTGTGTGTTTCTACATCAGCATGCATGTGTGCTTATGCACAAATAGTAAGTTTTTTAATAAGGATTTTAGTAGATATTAATATTTTGCAAGTAGCCATAAGCACATAGAAAATATTGAGCAATATATGTTGCTAATACTGGTGTCTTTTATAACACAAGATAGGAAAACAGAGACATAGGGGATACCTCTGAAAAAGAAATACCACTCCACGAAAGAATACAATTAGATTACAGAAAGCATCTCAATGTCTGAAACTGACTAACACTTTCCCCTTTCAAAACTCGACACATATATACAGAGGATATATAGGTATGTGCTATTCACTATTTTTCATTCATTGAAGACTCCTACCAGCTAATGCACACAGGCTCCATGTATATACGTGGCTACAGAAAAAAAAAAAAAAAAAAAGCTCTGTTTTTTAACAGTGACTATTGTAATTAGACCTGTCAATACATGCAGAATTATCAGACAGTGCATATTAAGCATATTAAGTTTAACTCTTCAGGTATGGCCATTTTTTCTCAAAACTTTTCAAATACATGTGGTATCCTAGGGATAGTCATGCTCGTTTTACCCCATATCCAAGTGTCCTTTTTGGGCTTGATCTGCAGTTGAGTTATCATCCACAGTCTTTGAGTTCTGGATATGCATGATTAATCCCAGGGGTTTAACCATGTCTAATTTATTATAAGACAGTAGAATTTAAAGCTGTAACATTTTTCCTATACAGTTCTACAGTTCTTATGTGGGAATCATGTCCATGAAGACACATGTCCGTGTACATACTTGTACTGATGTGAAATTAATTAGAGGCAGTATTATTGCCAACCATATTTTCTCTCTGCATTCATTACCCATCATGTTCAGAGGCATAGTTACATGGTAAACTTCAGAGACCTGTTATTCAGATATACAATTGTACCTGGTTTATGCACAACAAACATAAATAACATTCTTTAAAACAAATGTAGAATAAAATATTTGCATAAATAATGAAAAACGTTTAAATTGATCAGTTTCATCTGTACGGTGAATGTATACCACAACAAGTTCTAGGTATTTGTTCTGAGCATACCTGCAACCTCTCGTTTAAGCAGTCTTAGGGAACTTCATTCCACAAGAATAATGCAGAATAAATCTTACATTTATCCCTAAAATTTCACTTGAGCATACTTCAGGGGGAGGAGGGGGAATTCATTTCCATTATTCTTCCTTTCTTTTTCTTTACCTAACAACTTTCTAATGCAAAATGTCTGAACAGTGCAATGAGCAAATGTCTAAGACACCTGTATCCCTGGGGAGCTGTTCTGCCACTACGATGTACAACCAAGCACCTTCGTGTTTGCTGTCCTAAATCCATGAATCTTGACTCCCTGGGTGCGCAAGTGCCCCAGTTTCAATAGAATAAGAACATTTAAGAAGAAGGGGTTTTTTTTAGGTTAATTCTTTCTCTCAGTTTCTTGTTCAACAGAAAGACTGATATACCATACGCATTTTACCCTTCTTCACTTTTTGGTCTTTGATTACTAGAGAGGTGTCAGAGTGGCAACTGAGTGCTAAAGCACTGACTCACAAGATTGAAATTCAAGTCCCTGCTCTGAAACAGACTTCCACATGTTACCCTGAGCAAGCCATGGAAGCAGTGCATGCCTCAGTTCCTAACTGTAAAATGGAAAACAGAAAAATCTTTAAACTCAAGCTATATAATATAGTATAGCACATGACATAGTACATTGCAGAATATGAAAGGCAATCATATCCTATGGCAATAGCAGCTATATTCACACTGTAAATACAATTTAAGGCTAGCTAATCCCAGAGAAAAGGACATCTTTTTCACAGAAGTGTCACAGATTCTAATCAGCTGTAATATCAATTGGCTATAAGTCACTTGTGATCCTTGTATTGGCATCAGGCTGCTTTAGGATAAGCTCTTTCACAGCCTGGTGATATTTGGGCTTCTAGTACTGCAGGTATTTCAACTAATTTTAAAAGATCACTAAGATATTTTTCAGCAATAAATAATTCTATCCGCTTCTGTAAAACCCTTCATTTCCAACCCTTTAAATTTTGGCATAAATTACCTGCCAACCTCCCTTCTCAGTACTGAATGAAATATAGAATGGAAAGTAAAATGGAATAGGAAAAAAGAAAATGGTGATGCCAGTGAGAGTTTCAAAAATGAAGCATTGATAAAAACACCCAGGATAAAAAGCCAGTGTGAAAGACACAAAAAAAAAGGAAAAAAAGACTTGCTACCTGGAGTGGAAGTTGGATAGTACTTGAGTAGCTGCTAATCAAATATTCACTGTTAAGCAAAAGAAGAAACTCACTGTAAAAAGAAAACTAAAGGCGCATGGGAAAGAGAAAGGAAGCATGTCTGAAACAGGACAAAGAGCCAAAGAAGAACACTGTACATGTTAAAAGTCTCGGGGATTTGCCACATGGATGCACGGAGAGTGAGATATTCCTTTAATGCTCACCTCCACCAGTTGTCACTGACTTCAACAAAAGTCCACATCATACCATGTCTCAGCCTGTCATAAGATCCTTAGTTGCATCTCCCATTATTTTTCGCCTTCTCTTAACTCAGCAAAGAGATTCAAAGTTTTCCATCTGCCTTGACTCTTTTTCCGTAGGTGCTTCCTTATAGTCATGACAGTTATAATTCACTGTGAAGCTTCAAGTTTGTCAGTATATTAGAGAGTACAGTTTTGAGCTCCAGTAAGGCCTCTAATCTTTTCCAAACCAGACCTGTTTCTCATAGATGGAACAATACCTTGAGCTTCTTAAGCCGAGTTGTTCAGTGTAACTGAGCAGCATTAGTTTTTAGGGCACAGATGGCATTATAATGTCAGGAAGCAATGTATGCTATAGAAAAATGCTACCATTCACTGTGTCACTAGGTTGCAAGTGCTCCTCTTTCTGAAAATTTAGGTGTGTTACTGTCGTGGTTTAAGCCCAGCCGGCAACTTGGAACCACGCAGCCGCTCG
>NW_009944882.1:74014-79599 GCF_000696875.1 Nestor notabilis
AGGAATTTAACTCCCACGGGTTGAGATAACAGCTCTCCAGTAACTAAGGTATAATACAAACCACTACTGCTACCAATAATAATGATAAGAGGAATAACAAGGGAAAAGGACACAACCGCTCACCACCCGCCGACCGATACCCAGCCCGACCCGAGAAGTGATCTGGGCCTTCCGGGTAACTCCCCCCAGTTTATATACTGGGCATGACGTGCTGTGGTATGGAATACCCCTTTGGCCAGTTTGGGTCAGGTGTCCTGCCTCTGCTTCCTCCTGGCTTCCCCTCCTCTCTGGCAAAGCATGAGACTGAGAAAGTCCCTGGTCAGAGTAAACATTACTTAGCAACAACTAAAAACATCGGTGTTATCAGCATTGTTCCCAGACTGAAAGTCAAAAACACAGCACTGCACCAGCTACTAAGAAGGAGAAAAAAAATGGCTGCTGTAGCTGAACCCAGGACAGTTACTCAAGTCCTTCCTGTACTGCTCCCACTCCACATTCACCACCAGCCAGTCCTGAGAGGTCCCAGTGCTGCCCCACTACAAAAACACACTCCTGTTCTTTCTTCGCCTGCTATTAAAGCAGCTGAAAATGTACAAGGCTCAGCACCATGGTGCTGGTCCAGCAGAACACCTACACCCAGCCTTATCTCATCAGCATTCTGCAGAGGATGTGCTGGCAAGGGAGCACACGTAGACTGTCAGATTGGTCCACAATGCTATATACACACACAAAAATGCGTTTCACAATGAGTACATTTTTATATGTAATTCTTTATGAAATATTTTCTTTTCTAGAGCAATAAAAGATACATTCAGCTGGCCCCAAAATGCATTCTGTTCTCACATTGCTCTAAAACATAATGACCAAGGCCAAGATTGAAGGTGTAAACATTTGTATAGTTTGGCAGCAAAAATAGATTGAAATCACAGAATACGATTTATATTTTAATTTTATATGTGAATTTATATTTGGCTTTATATGTGAACTATGATACAAATACTTTTACTGAAGAAAAAAATCAGTGCTGGCAACTTTGCTTTTTATCTGTATATTTTTAAAAGCCTCTACACCACCATGACAAGATTCTCTTTTCACATGGCCTTATTTCTGTTACAGCTCTGAATACTGCCATCTCAGGAACTAGAAGGTTGAGAGACATGTTTTTCTGCAGATGGCATGACAGAAAAATTAAGACATGACGTAGAGAAAGATGTTAAGTAGCAACAGACTAATGGAGAACATTTTGTCCTGCTTTAGAGGAGCACATCAGGAACAGCTTGTTTTCATAGGAGATCTGAAGTATAATCACTGGCACTATACGATTGCTGCAAGCATTGCTCTGCAGTAATCAGTACCATATTATTGTGAGTTTTGCTGAACATTTTTAAAAGATACATTGCATTCCTTTATTTTGGCACTTATCTTGAAAATTAATCAGACATATCAAAAGCTCTAGACAATAAATAACAATTAAGTTGTACCTTTTAACATTCTTGTTATGTTTCAGAGATTTATTGCTTTTTATTTTAACTAGCTACCAAGAATCAAAACACTGACTAAATCCACCAAGAATCAAAACACTAGATCTATGTATGGATTTCTTCTAGGTAAAGCACAATAACTAAACAGTGGAAGTAAGAGATGTCTTTGATGCAAAAGCATCAAAGCCTTGAAGCACCTATTTCTAAATCTGCAGTATTCATCCATTCTTGCTATAGTAAAGGCCAAGCATTTTGAAGAATGGTTTTATAAAATTATATTCTCAAATTTTTATTCAGCTATTGATTCAATATCCATACAGAGTCACCTACAAACACAAACCACAAGAAATCCATTTAAAATCTTCCCTTACAAGCACACTGCTTTCCTTCAGTCTTGCCTTTTAAGGAGTAAAATAACAGATCCACCAAACCAAATATTACCTGGCCATCTAATTCTCCTCTTGGCAAAGAAGGAAAGAGAGAGAGAAGGGGAGAAAAACAACCAAGCAACAAGCCTGAAAGTAACACTTGCTAATCATATTACTGAGTATTTAGTGAGCAGACTTCATGTGGTATTTAGAGAACTAAAAACATCCAAACTCTGCAAAATTAGTTTGTATACATTGAACAGGTATCTGCTGTGTATATATAATTGATGGGTTGGGGGATCATGTAATGTGCTAAGCTTCCGGACCTGCTAAATGTGGACTGCCCCTTCCAAAATCTGAGCAGATGCAAATATCTATTGAACAAATACTTACGAATCTGATCACTGTCACCTGAGAAAACTGGTCATTAGGAAAGAGTCCTGACTCTCAAAATCATTGAGAGGGCATCCATTTGCTTCAACAGATCGGTATCATACTGTGGTATAAAATGAATTTAATTTCCATCAAGCTCGATTTCAAAATGGGCAAAACCCCTTATTATTCTTTTAGTAAAGCATTCAGGGTCCCTTGTCTTCTGATTATAGGTTTGGGTGGGCTTTTTCTGTTGGGTTATTTTTTGTTTGGTTTGGTTTGGTTTTTTGGTGTTTTGTTGCTGTTGTTGTTGTTGTTGTGAGTTTTTGGGGTTTTTTGTTGTTGGTTTTTGTTGGGATTTGTGTTTTTTTGTTGTTGGTTTGGTTTGTTGATTTTTTTTGTTGGTTTTGATATTTTGGCTTTTTGGTTTGCTATTTATGGATTTGGACATGCAAAAAGAGGCAAAGAAAGAGTTTTCTCAAGGATACAGGCAATTCATTCTCTGTCAGCCTTCAATGCTGCTCAGAATTTGGGACAGGATCCCCCACAAGCTCAACATTTGAGAGGAAGTTCACCACAGCCTCTTGAGATCTTCTCAATCCTCTTTTTAGATAATCTAGATTTTGCCACAATATCTTTTTCATCTATACCAGATTTCCCTTGAACATGAAAACAAAAAAAAAAAAATCAGAAAAAATTTTTTGTTTGTTTCTTCCCTTCCCCTTTCTTCAGCTGGTGAAAATATGCCTCACTGTTTCAGATGTCTAAAAATGAAAGTTGTCTCAATGCTCCAGTATAAATCTGAAAGCATAAATAATGCCCTATATCTATTACAGAATCATAGAATGGTTTGGATTGGAAGAGACCTTAAAGATCATCTAGTTCCAACCCCTCTGCCATAGCCAGGGACACCTTCCACTAGACCAGGTTGTTCAAAGGCCCATCCAGCCTGGCCTTGAACACTGACAGGGTTGTGTGTATATATATGTGTGTGTGTGTATATATATATGCATATATGTGTAAATATATGTGTGTGTATATATATGTTTGTATACACTTCTATCCATATTCTATGTACATATTCAATTCTATATATATATAGACATGCATGCATACATATCTCTCTATATTCGTTTTCAAGCACGAAAGGAACAGGATTTCATTTCATTGTTCAAATAACATGTACTACCTGAAGCAGCCATCAAGTTTCTCTGGCCTTCAGCCAACTACAGGCAAAAGTTTATTTGTATCAGCAACTGCAGCAGCCTAATAGTAAAGGGCACCCTTGGGGTTTGGCTTGTGTAAGTGGGGCTGCTCGTGATCACGGCACAGCAGGACCGGCTCTTATGGCGGAGGATGCTTCTGGGTCCTTTCCTGCACACTTCTGTGCCGCTGCAGGGTGGCAGGTTGGTATAATGAATGAACCACTTTCCCAGCGGTGTTACGGTAAAGGCAAAGCTGCTTGTACGCCCTTAAGAAACGTTTTTCATCACTTCGAAAACACTATCTGTGGGAAGATGTTCCTCTGACACATGAAACAAGCTCTCCCTCCTCAAACTGGGAGTGTTAGGGATAAATGCTGAGTATGTGTGTGCATGCATGTGTGCGTATAACATCCAGCCTCTTAAATTTTAATCAAGCTCATACATAAGTTTCTCTGCTGGTGGTGGAAGTGTTGGAAATACAAAGCATGCACACACACCTCCCAGCAAATGAAACGTATCAGCAAGTACTGTAATCAATAACAATATAATATTCTTTCCTAAATAATGGTACAACAGGAGAAGTGTGTAAGACAGTGATGAATTATTCAGCAGGTCTGCTTTGCTGCTACATTGCTCCTTCCATGCTTTAAGCTTTCCTGCAGCTGAAACACCTGGCACAGCACTCTGAGTTCATCTTCTGAATGCCTAAGTCTCTTTCTTCCCTCATATAAAGATTAAGTTACCTAAGTGCCTAGAGCTTTACACTGCCTTCAGTGGCAAAATTCTGTGATGTCTCCAAGTTTTTATGTGCCTTATTTCCACTCGATACCTTCACATGGAGATTTGCTATGTATGTTAGCTGGCAGCTGCATATTAAGTATTTTTAAAAGTAAATGCTTCAGACTATGGAGAATTTAATTCACAAGAGAGTGTATGACATTCTGGACAAAGTATTCATTAAAAGACACAAGGCGATGCATTCAGCTGGTTTAATGGAAGCCCAGGTTATGATATAGTTATTTAGATAGAACAGTATGCTACTTCCATGGGGCTAGGATTGGTATAAGAATCTGTTTGGCATTAGCTAGAACACAGTACATACTAATTTAGTTTTGTTAAAAAAAATTATCCAAGATATTTTCAGTCACCCAGCACTCTAAAAATGCATGTGCATTTTAAGTACATCTTGCAGCACGTAATTCAATACAGATTATTATATGACCTTTATAACACTGAACACATACTATAAAAGCGAAGCTATACATGCAAAACTGTACTTCACAGAAGGAAGGCAGCTTCTGCAAGACGAATAGGAAAAAAAAGTCAAAACTTTTTACAATCTAAAAGCAAAGTTACTGCATTTCATTTCTGTTGTGTTTATTTAAGCTATTGTGGAAATTATTTAAATCTTCTCCTAAGTAGCAACACATTTGTATCTAGAGATGTTCATCTAATCTGTTATTCTGCTAGAGATGGTGAGATCCCTCTTAACGCATTTCATGTGCTGTGCGCAGCTCACTTTTAAATGCCACAAGCAATACAAATCTGTCATCTCTCCTTGGGAAGCTGCCTGATTCTGTAATACAGCTTACCACTAAGTAGTTTTGCTGATACTCAAGCTATATTTCTCCTGCTTGATTCATGTTCTACTTCCTATTACTTTGCGTTAACTCCCTCTTCCCCTGCTATCAAATGAAGGAGATCTGATTCCTACTTGTACTAAATGCTAACTGCTGTGAATGGAGCAGCAAGAAAATAAATAACCCCCTACCTCGGGTCACCTCTGTGATCTGCCCGCTGTCACACCATTCCTTTGATGCTCACTGCCATCCACTGACAGAAGCAAGACCTTTGCTGTGACCCCATAAAGGTATTTTCCTCTTCTAGGAGATACTGCTGGATCACTACTGAAATACCTCAGCACTCAAGGAGGAATATGATGTTTTTAAACAGGCAGCAAATTAAGTCTTGAGCTCTTGCTTAAGAAAGGTTTATAACAACAGTTTCAGGAGCAGCCAAAACCATTTGGTGTCATGAGCCTCTCAGTGGCCAATCTACAAGCTCTTGGTGCAACCATCAAACAGCACTGCTGCTGAGAAGCAGAAAGACTGCACGTGGAGTAAGGTCACAAGGTTTTGACCTAGATCTCAGTCAGCAGG
>NW_009944882.1:79630-133844 GCF_000696875.1 Nestor notabilis
TTGGACGTACTTCAGTGCCCTTGATAAAAGACTACAGGCCTGAGTGAATGAGAAAAACAAGGTGTAACCTTGCCCTTGTGGTGCTCTACGCACTCCACAGGAGGATGGAAAGTGACTGTGCGTTCGTTTGTCTGCAGTGCTCTCTGTGATCATGTGTTCAGGAAAAAAAGATCTCTGCTGTCAAACAAACTGCTGCTTTGAGCATAGAAAATAGCTGTCTGACTCATGACCACTGAAACAGAAAATCGTTGTTAAACACGCCATTAAATTTTCATAATAAAGTTTGGAAAAGTTGGCCTACGCAAAAATACTTATTCAAAACCACTTATGCACAAACTATACTTTTCTACCAGAATCCTTTCTTGTCTCTATCTGATTCCAGAACCTAGAAGACATGACCTGTCTAATCATTAGAATAGGTTGGCAAAGAGCAATTTTCTTAAGAGTGGTTTTATTAACTTTGGCAAATGGAAATTAAATTAACTGTATGTTTTCATAAATGCAGTTACTCTACCAACTCCAGAACATGAAGAAGCAACAAAATACATTAAATATAAATAAGTGCATGAAGATCATAACTGTCCCTCCCTGTATCAGTGAATGAGCAAACAATATCAGTTCTTCTACCTAGAAAATAACTGTTTTCCATAAATCTTACGTGGCCTCAGGACAAAATAAAATTCTTGTTTCTGTTATAGAGGGGAGCACAATTTACTAAAGGAAACAATGACAAGACCACATATGAAAATATATTGTAAACTGTTATCTGCATTTCTTCAGTGAAATGGTAAATCAGGTTACGTAATCTCAGGTGACAATTCAGATATATTACAACTATCATCTGTGTTTATCCAAACACTTCTAATATTAAATCAGCACAACCATTACTTTACTCCTTCAAGTTCCAGTGAAATTTGTATATTAAATAGGCCTCCTAAAACAAAGTTGCAATTTGCCAACTGAAAATAGTACAACAATGAAATGATCTAATCTTACTTTAAACGGCTTTTGAGAATGGATGCAATAGCTCATTGTAACTATCTTGTTTGCACTACAGCATCTTCACAGAAAAGACTTTTTTTTTTTTTAATTTCTTATATTATTGAATTTAGTAGAAGCACTGAATTGAAAGCTCCCCTATCACAAATTTAGCAGGGATAGTTTTTCCTGTGACTTTTACAGGAATTTTCTTTAGTATAGATGTAACTAAAGCAACAGAGGTTAATGTCCAAAATATTTCCTGAATACTAATGGGTGGCCAGTACAGCTGATGAATAGAAGCAAAGCTTCAAATTACCTACTTCAGATGGACACCCAGAGTCAAATCTAATTCTCATTCCCTCTTTGACACAGGCAGATCCTTTTCACACCAACAAGAATTTGCTTAAAAAACAAGAAGTGTTTGCAGGAAAAAAAGCCCTTGTGTACGTGGACACATGAGGGAACAGATCATTTGCAATGAGTCCTGACATGTGAAGGAGACCTTGTAGTGGGTGTCCAGGCAGAGAGCATGTTGAGATGATAATGTGTTGGGTGGGAAGCTTTGTTAAGAACAGAGAAGCCAAACAGAATTTGAAATCATGTTTTTAAAACTGACATAGAAGACCAAATGATCACTTTAAATAGGGAAAAAACAAAAAAAAAAACAACCCAAAAAAACCACAGAATAAAAACACCCCAACCAATCCAAAAAATCCAAACCACAAGAACCAAACCATGACAAACAGATGAAGACATATGTCTGTTCCCTCCTGGATTAACTGTAAGGGTTTCCAGAAGTACAGGAGGCCCTCTGCTCCTCTTTCCAGTTACAGTAGTTAGGAAAGTCTTCCTTTTCACAGATATCTCACGAAGTAGAAACATTCCTCTTAAATTACCAGTCTCACAAAATCATATCTCTGCTACTAGGTTCTAGGAATTATGAGACATATAACCTCAACTTCAGCAGAGTTCAAGGTTTTTTTCTACATGCACTGCTGAGACAACTGTCTTAATGAAAAACAAGTAAAATGTGTGTGTGTGTTGGGTTTTTTTAAATAATCTGATTTAATAGGAAACTGAATAGGTTTAAGGAGGCATGTGTTTATTTTCTACTATAGCTACAAATTTCTTGTGCTAACTTGGCCAAATCACTTAATCCAGCATGTTTGCTAGCTCAGAGGAAAGGACAACTTCCTATTTCACAAAAGATAGCAACAACAGCTAAATTCAAACTGTCACGCTGATATTTGATAGGGCAACAACAGTTTCTAACCACATTTCTGATGACACCGAGATGGTACATCCATTCCTCACCATCACGTCATAGCTCAGCCTCTGGAGAGTCCTTTCTTGAGATACAGATCTAGGTGATACAGTCTCTTTCTTACACAGCAGTAAGTGAACCTAGAAGTCCAGTGCTGCATAGGAAACTACTTTGTTCGGAGGTTAACTTTAAAAACAATAAAATATGAAAATTCTAATTCCCCTGAGCAAATATTTTTGTGTTGAGCCAGGAAAAAATAAAATTAAAAATTTTTGTAAAAATAGGTGTTTGTCTTTGTATACACTTTGAAATATGTTATTTCCACATGTATTAAAGTCTTCTTTAGGTACAAGTACTCACTCACACACATTCTCAAACTGTTTAGAACACATTTAAAAAAAAAAAGACAACAGGAGATATTAAGTCTGCATACACCAGTCCTAAACAGGCAGTACTTAAAAAAAAAAAAAAAAAAAAAAAAAGTTAAATTAGTTTTTAAAACAATTTTCTTTTTCCACTTTCATTTTTTCATGGTAAATATGTAATTTTAGTAATGTATTTCATCTGCTATGGTATACAAATATATTTATTGCAATTTGTGTTGCTGCAGTTCACATTATCTACATTCCCAAATAGAAGAACAGTTTCTGAAATTTATAACATCAAATGGAGTAGAAAGAAGGACTACAAACATCTTTGCTCACAATTCACCCAACTTAGAAACATTTCAAAAGCTCTTTGAGGTTCACTTCATAAAGCTTCTGCCTCTGGTCCACAAGACTCCTGCTTCAAGGAAGTCTCCAAGTCTCCAAGTAAGATGCATGATGCATGCACAGAAAGATACGTGACTCTTCGTATAAAGGGCTCTATTTTACAGCACCTGCACAATAAGCTTTTAACATAGTGTGAAGTCTTTTGGCAGTACTGCAGTAAGTCTACATTTACCATCCAACTATTGCTAAGATTCACTTTGCATAATGTTATGACAAGATGTTTATAACTTGGGGTAGTCACTAAATTGCCTTGTATAGCAAAAAAACCCCAAAACAACCCAACCATGAATACCTGAAAAATGAAACATCTCATTTACTTTGCCTGACTAGTGATACTTTGGAGGTGCCTCTGTCCACTGACTAGTGAATCGGTGACCACTAAGTTATTAATGTAGGCAGCTCCACGAATTAGGATAGTTTCAGGCCAACATCTGTACATCATATCTTTCAAAGCACATAGAAAAAAAAAATCATACACCTTCTCCCCATCTCACATTTTCACAGTCACCCCTTGCGTCAACAACTGCAATATTGACACACTAGCAGTCATAAAAAATACTTATGCAAAAGATAATTGATTTGGCCAGATGCTTTCACCATATTCCTTGTTTTGTGCTTATTTTAAAGATTGTCTCATCTGTGTTATTTACTTTGTAATAGAAATTATTATTTCTAATGTTCAAGAACTATTATAACTGACCTTCCTCCTTGATATAGATTTTTCTTCCATATTGAGAGTCCAACCTCTGTCTCTGATGCACCTGTGAGCCCAGTTTGTCTTCTATCCACTTTCAAATAAATACCTCTCTATATGTGCATCAAACTTGTGAAATGCCTCCTAGCTACCCACTTAGAAAGCTAGTCCATTCTTCTTTTTTCAATTTTCATTTGTAGTTGTCCTTTACCATAAAATAACTCTTCTTTTTTTTTTTTTTTAATTATTTTCCACTGTCTCTTTGATTTCATACAAATTTTAATTCTGTGTTACATGTAAGTGTTGGAGGCAGGACACATCTTTTTCATCTCTGTACAGAACCCAGTCAATGGATTCTTGTTCCTAGGTGTTATATAGTGGTAAAACAGATAATAGAAACACCAACTTGAAAAAATAACATGCTTTCCTGAGTCTCATGTCTTCCTTTGCAAATGGAAAGCATACTGTTCTTTTTCTAAATTTGCCTAGTGTCCTGGGTTCAGCTACAGCAGTCATTTTTTCTCCTTCTTAGTAGCTGGTGCAGTGCTGTGTTTTTGACTTTCAGTCTGGGAACAATGCTGATGACACCGATGTTTTTAGTTGTTGCTAAGTAATGTTTACTCTGACCAAGGACTTTCTCAGTCTCATGCTCTGCCAGAGAGGAGGGGAAGCCAGGAGGAAGCAGAGGCAGGACACCTGACCCAAACTGGCCAAAGGGGGATTCCATACCACAGCACGTCATGCCTAGTATAGAAACTGGGGGAGTTACCCGGAAGGCCCAGATCGCTGCTCGGGTCGGGCTGGGTATCGGTCGGCGGGTGGTGAGCGGTTGTGTCCTTTTCCCTTGTTATTCCTCTTATCATTATTATTGGTAGCAGTAGTGGTTTGTATTATACCTTAGTTACTGGAGAGCTGTTATCTCAACTCGTGGGAGTTACATTCCTTCGATTCTCCTCCCCATCCCTCCGGGAGCGGGGGGAGGAAGGAAAAGGGGGGGAGTGAGCGAGCGGCTGCGTGGTTCCAAGTTGCCGGCTGGGCTTGAACCACGACAGCCTAGCCTTAATTTTTTACCACAATTTAATACCAGAAAGCTCTATGAATTGTTTTTGATAGGTACATAAATTTACTACATTACAGATTCAAAAAAAAATGTGTCCAGCTTTGTCAAATATAATTGAATAAAAGCCTCCTAATTTTGGTTCTTGCTCTGGTATCTCAGCAGAACGTTCTTCTTCTTCCCTGTTAGAACAATAAATATAGAACAAGGAGCTTAATGCTATTCTTTTTTAGACCAAACTGACGAGGTGAAGTAATTGCTTTTGGTGCTCTCAATATCTGTAGCTAGATGAACATACAAGGAAAGCACTTTAGCCTTAGAACAAAATTATGAATATGTATCAGGCTCCCACATTACATTTATTATCTCCAGTACACTAAAATCAACTTTGGCATAACATGAAGAAACAATAACTAACAAACTATCTCTTGAAATAGAAAACTATTATTTAAAGTGACAATCTCACCCCTTTTTTCCTCTAAATGAAGGACAAGGGCCTAAACCAATCATCTATCCTTTTTCACCTGTCTCTGTAGTCTGTTCACAAGGAGACTGTCATTAGGCGTAGCACTGCTGACACCAAGATTTTTAGATGATACTTCTGTTGACAGCTATTAATGCACCATCAGTAGGAGACTTACAATACTAAACATGCATTAAGGAGCTACTACTTTCTAGCTGTCTGGAATTTCTCTAAAACAATGAAGGGAACTGGCAGAAGTCCTAGTTTGCCATCATGTACAAACAAAACCAATTTGCATTCATCTAAACCAGAAAGAAATAAGGCTATTAGCCCTGATGCTAATCAGGGGGAAAAGTGCTCTTTAAAAGCAGATTTATCTTCAGATTAATAAATGGTTTAAGATGATTCATTAAGATACATTCAGAGAGAAGACGACTGAAACCTAAATAAGTGGGTGAATGTACAGCAACTGATAATAAACATTCAAATAAAAAATATAACTGAAAGGACTGCAAACTGATAAACTAAATATGATGGACTCTCACTGTGGATATCACTTACTGTCTGACAGTACTGGGCAAGTCTTTTGCACATTAGTTACATTAGTTACAAGCCATGACAGAAATTTTATTTCCCCAGATTCTTCTTGATGTAGAATATATGATTTAGGAATCATTTCAATATATAATGCCTCTACTTAACTTCCAGATGATATCACTTTATGGCACTGCTCTAGTATAGTAACATAGATCCAGAAGGCAGATATAAAATGCTTATAACAAAAGGGAAGGAAACAAAGCAGGAAGAAGCAGAGACAGATTAAAGGACTTGCATGCATGGAAAAACACACAATGGCAGCTAATACAAAACTAAGAAGCATACAGAGAACCACAGAACAGACATTCTAACCCATACAAAGCTATGTTTTTATGCAATGTACTCAGAAAGAGTGCTATATTCAAACTACCAGCCAAAATATACCAAGCATAATTAGGCAACTCTTGTCAAGGTCTATTCCTAAAAATTCAAGCTTGTCATAGTCTAAAATAAACTTATTTTCTGTGTGGGTTTCTTCTTTATTTTGCTTTGAATTTTCCAAAGGTTTGGAAACAGTTGTTTCCACATGTAGACTATGTTCGTGTTCATATCTGAAGCAGAGCCTAATTAGAAAAATTAAAAGACTGATATTTGCACGTGCCTTTAAACATCTCTTATAAAATTCTGTCTGACTTTTAACTTCATTTGAAAAGAAAGGCTTTTAGATTGTTGCTGGGAAATTAATCCTTGCTTTCAGTCCTTGTTTTGGCCCCTCAAACAGATACTTAGCTTCAAAAAGGTTAATTATTACTGTAATTACTATAAAGAAGCTGCCCTGTAAAAGAGCCTTGTTTCCTAGTCAGACAATGGCTTTATCAGAGAGCTTACTGTCCAGCCATTGAAATTTTCATGTCAATGTCAAGTTGAAATACCATCATACTCATGCCAAGTTAATGAGAAAGAAAAAAATACGGGAGCTAAGAGTCTTACTTTTCTTTCTTTTACAAGCTGTTTCTGAGCCAGCTCCACTTTTGATACAAGCCAAAACTGTTGCGAAACAAAATGTGTGATGGCTTTGCTACCGTACAAGGAAGAACTCTGTAAGCAACTATTTCTAATTCCCACTGGAGAGCAGGAAAATCTATGGAGAATGATCTTTTAGATGTTTCATAACAACTGTTAACCACATAACAGCATTTATTCTCTTCCCTTTGCCAACCACTGAGGATGACAGATCTTATCAGGCTTTAAGAGAGTCAGCTTTATCACTGTCATGCTGCCTCCTTTCTAGACTGAACAGGGGACAGAGAGAACCTGGGCATTTTGTAGGACAGTCTTTCCATCTGAGGAAGTGGAGACCTCACAGCAACAGTCCAGAACAGTAGATGTGACCTCTTATCCACCAAGATGCAATGGTATGATGCCACTGGGTCTGTTTTGAACCAGTCTTCCAAACACAGCTATTGCCTTGGCAGAAGGCTACTGACTTTTGAGGCTCAGGTTTCTGGGGAGAGGACTGAAAGATGAGTGTTCTTTTGAGAGTTCTAGAAATCCTAATTCACTAGGCATGAGACCACTGCAAGGCCATTGGTCCCAGGTGCTAGTATTTGCAGACACTGCAGTAATTTAACTTCACAGGAGCCAACCCATGCCATTTTATGGTATCAGACTGCAGAATGGTAAATTACCTTCCTCCATACTGAACTAGATCCAGGATGGAGCAGATTGTACAGGAAATTATCACTTTAAAAAAAAAAAAAAATCCATCCAAGGTACATTTTTAGGATGATGTCAACCAAGAGATACAAAATTATCTGGGGAATGTCTGAGAGACATAGCAGGAGTCTAATTGCTACTACTTTTCATCCAGGAGTTCTGGCCATTAAATTTTCATGCTAAAGAGTTATGTGGATGGTGGGCTGGGTGAAGGTATGACAGTAGGAATGACGTTATAAGCTGTTTCTTCTATATGTTCTACAAGATAAACAGGGAACTGGCTGGAGTTTTTTAAATCATTGACATCAGAAAGTTACAGTGAGACTTCTTTGAAAAATATTATGTATTCTTCCTGTCATCACAAACAAAACCCTGTCTTTTAAACAATTTTAAAGAAAACAAAACAGAAGAGGGTGAAAGTTCTCTTTTTCCTAAGTAATGATATATCTATTACACCAGTGGTCAGCTAGGCCTACAGGAAATTAAAAAAAAAAAATCTGCTGGTAGGAATTTCTGGTATTTATTACACAAAGGGAATCTTTTTCAGTCATATTCATCTCAAATTTTGCAAACATCTGTTTACAAGGACTACAATGCCCAGTAGCAAAGTAGTCAGAATGGAGAGGATAAAAATGTATGTTTCTGATAGAATTCTTATCCCTGTTACCCTTCCCACTGATCCCTGGTGAGATCTGGAAAAAAGTAACCTGCCCCAAACAAAGTATAGGTCACTGAACCCCTATATTTCTAACATATTTGCCATTAAAATATAATGAATTTCATCCACACTTGAAGGAAAGCAACCCTGCAATGCTTATATGCATGTTGATTGACCTGTAAAACTATTTTTCACATTATACGTCTTAAAAATTGAAATGGCTTTCTTAAATGAAGGAAGGTTTATTCTTTCAACCCAAACTCAAAGTTCCACTCAAGAGAAACTACTCTACTATAGTGGAACAGATTAAATGGAGAATTACTTTCCTTTTTTTTTTTTTGGTAAGAAAATGTCTTTTCTGCTAAAAAAAACCAAGAGAAATCTGTGTGGAATAAAAAAGGGCATAACAAACAACTTGCATGCAATTTGCACAATAAAGACTTGCTCTACTAAACTGAATAAATAAAGCAATCAGTTTTAAGAAAGAAAACTTTCTTACCAATTAGACATATAATTTTCACCCCCAGAGAATTAATTTTCCACAGATTGCATTGTATGCCTGTTGTCGTCAGCCAACACTACTTTTCAGTAAAGTGAAAGAAGTTTCCGCATATTTAAAAAACACGTATAACTGTATTCTTCTGGAAAAGTGTTGGGTATTTCTAAGTTTATGGTTTATATAATGTGATGATTTTTTCATTTTGTATAGCTGATTTTCATTCATTATTAAAGCATAGGCACAAAGTTGAATTTTATCAGAAATGTATGCATACATACCAAAATACATACCATACACGCATACCAAAATACATTAAATGTACACATTGACATAAACAGCATTTTTTTGTGTGCTGGTATGTATTCTGAGCATCAGAAGAAGTAATCTGTGCTTTGGTGTCAAACAACACAACTGGAAGCAGACAGGGTTCATTGTACGGTGGCTGATACATGCCTGGTTCAGACCTGCAGATGACTACTTCATATAAGTCCCTGTGTATGAATGGCAGTGTAAAGCTGGTGGTCTGCTGGCAAGAGAATTCATTTTATATGATTTAAGAGAAGAGCTGCTATTTCATAGGAATCTGACTAAGGAGCTGTGATTCACTTAGATTGCTGTGTACATCATATGCTGTACTGGAAGTAATGAGAAGAGAGATGCTGTGGTCGTGACACTCCATGTACTAAATGTGACCTGTATGTCCTTCAGTTTAAAGTTCAGATTTCAGGTGCACTGTGAATGTCAGATTACTACGTGAATTTATGATCATAACTTCTTTTGCTCCAGGGATCCTACTTCCCTGAGAACCTCATAAAAATATTTCCCCTGTCTCAACCTTTCATTTTGTTCAGCAAAGATCCATTGAAAAGGTATCTGTATCACAGCTGAAGTCCAATGTCAGCCAAAAAAAAAAGTACAAAAAGTTCTGCTGAGCTGCAACTCACTGCACTGAGCTGAACAAAAGCTTCCTTCCTGAAGAACTGCAAAGGCTCCACTTCTGACAAAAGCTTGCTTTCTTTCCTAGCTCTTTAGGATTCAGCATCATGACTTCAGGAATAGCTGTAGACATGCAAAGGTTATGTGGAGATTTCTGAGATCTGAGATTCAGCTCCTGTTTTATTTCATAAATCACTGTGCTGCCTTTCTATGACTCTTTTATTTTCAGGTAAAGAAGTCAGCCTGCTGAGAAAAAACTTTCTGGAGAGAGTCATCTTTTATCTTTAGAACTGGCATGTTGCTCTGCAGTTGTGTTCAAGTGCACTACCACTTTCCTCAGAGATTCATAAATTAATTTCAGGTATTATAGACATGCAATTTTAAGCATGGTTTTAATAAAGGTTATCATTTGGTCTGGCCTCTGCAAATGCTGTGGGTCCATGCCTGACAAATGCTGGTGATGAATTTCTAGCCAAAATCTAAGCAAAAATTAAATGTCTTGCAAGCTTATTTCTTGAACTCTTCATAGTAAACATAGCAGGAAGAATCTCCTTTGATTTTCAAGACCAGTAAGTGCTACTGTTAGGAAGGATTTTTTTGCTTCAGCTTGAACACTGGGATATCCCTCACTGTAATACTTATACATGAAAGAGAATAAGCTGCGCACATCTACTTGTTCTTTCCTAGGCACCTTAAGTAATGGAAAATAAAATAATTTTTGAAACTCGTTCATTTTAAACTTGTGTCAAGAGGCTAAACTATACTAGCTGCAAATTTAATCATAGAGTAAACTCACTTTTGTCTGACTTCATGAAGTACATGGAGTACAGGGCCTATTTAAAAAAAAAAGGTCATAAAAATGGGTCATAAGAAACTGAATGATGTCCAAATGTAGCAAGCTGGCTCAGGTTTTTGTAATTTGATACAATTATTTGGGGGAAACAATATTGAGTGCTCATACCAGAAAAGAAATAAGCAAGGCAGAAATAGAGTTCTAGTATAAAGCTTAATGCAGTGCAAATAAAAGATTATTGTTTAAGTTAAGCAAATTTATTCTAGCCTCATCTCATAAATAGCCTCACATTTACTCTACCTAACATCCAATTTTCATTCCCAGCATAACAATTTCAAAGTTAAAAAAATGCAGTTCAAAATTTACAGCACAAAAGACAGAGGAATTATTCTTCCAGCCCATTAGTGTGGAATCAGACTTAAAGCAGCTCGCATCTAGTATGTATTGTATTTTTCCCCACTGAGTTTATAACATTAGGTCAATTTATTTTCTTAACTGCACATGATCTGTTGAAGTGTCCTGCAAGTACTTCCACCACATTAAAAAAATGCTCGGGAAAGCATTTATATATGTGACTGAAGTCTCTCACAGTTGTACTTCCTTTTGTATCCAGACACAACCAGGAGAAACTATTATCCATTCCTTATCTTGGTGAGAAGGCCAGCAAAGTGCGATTACAGCTAGTGGATCACTAGTAACAACCCTGACACTGAACCTCTGGGGAAAGGATTCGGATACAGTTCAAGAGGTGAGATTCAGGGTAAGGCAAACTTGCCCAACAGCATTACGCTGCCAGTAACTCATACAGACCCTGAGTAGCAAAAGGCGCATCCAAGCTCTGTAGCTCTACCTGCTGCAGCAGTACAAAGGAAGTTTTGCTTTCTAGTGAAGTAAGGACGGCTTCTGTTAGTTCCCAGGATAGCCTAGCTTTCTGTGCCCAGTAAGATCTTTTCTGAGATGTATAAAGCATTTCAATTCTTGCTAACCGGGCTTTGTGCTAGGAACGCTGATATAATACCCAAAGCATGGAACAATTTGTCATACTCACATAAAGGTTGGACATTATATTTACCATTCCACTACTGAGTTTTCAGCTTGAAAATTACAGGACTTGTATAAATACAGTCATACTGTTCTAAAGAAGGAATGTTGATTAAATGTTAATTCTATAAGGTAAAAGAGATAGATAAACAAACAAACAAACCCTTTAAACCAAACAAAACATAAAAGGAAACAAAATGTTAGAATTGAACTGTCATTGGATGACTGCTTTTAAAGTTCACTGTCTTCATTAAATCTCCCATGAAGGAATTCAAAGACACAATTTACCTAAGTATATATAATTGGAAACACAAAACTTTATTTTTAAGATTTATGTTTGCTTGCTATGAAAAAGCTCTAATCTAAGCAGGTCATACCCTTTATGTATGCGGTATAGATTGACAAAAGCACATACAATAGTTTTCTCCATCTCCAAATTACTGAGTTAGCTAATACCTTCTGTATGTAGTAAAGTTTTAAAAAATTTATGGAAAGGCAATGTCTAATTAGTACCTGAAGTTGTACTGGGCTGCTGATCCTAATTAATAACACTTCCTAAGTGTGTTCAAAGGCATTTAAGTAAAATGAAAGCCTTCAGAAATGCATTGAAGCATTTAATGCCTAGATACTGTAGTGATAAGCCTGCTATAAACACCTAAAATAGGTTAGACAGATTAGACTGGCAGATAAAACAGTGAGAAAGAAACCATAGGCAAGTAAAATACACAGGTATGAAAGAGATAAACATGCTTGAAATAAAATAGAGACAAAAAAGTCATTCAATTTGAGGAAAAGCTTGTGCTTGGTTATAAAAACACTGTAGTAACATAGTTTTAAATATCATGCATGCTATAAAGGAAAATATACCCATACAACATAGCTGCTCTAGATTACAAACACCTTTTTAAAAAAAACACCAAACCAACTTTAAACTTGTTTTTATAAAAGCATGTGTTACACTGAACCAGCTCCTTCTCTGATCAAACAGATCAAACCCAAATAATCTGATCCTGCAAGAAATATTAGTATACTACAGCATTAGTATTCTTAGGCAGTGGAGCAAAATTAGGAATTGTAGGTCATCTTGTGCTGTTAAAAATGACAAGTGGCTTGAGACATGCTATTTCCTGTTTCTCTGCAAATATATACAGGGCTCAGATACAATATCTAAGTTGTAGACAATTAGGGTCAGCTGGGATGAAGCCTACCCTGAACATGTTGGGGCAACAAACAGGTGATACAACCTCTGAGTAGAATTTTGCATGCTTACATTAATTAGCACATTAGAGAAAAAATACAAATATATTATACACATAATGTTTGGTTATCCGAAGAAGCAAAAGACTAGGCTGCAGCTGAAGCATTCATGAGATCACATGCAGGGTTTTCCCTCTTCCTTGCACAACCACGGCAGTAATCAGGGTATCGCAGGGGAGCAGAGATTGCTGTTTATTTACGCTGCTGGGTGTTCAGGAGGGATGATAAGAGCCCACTGCAGTTGCTGAGTGGCTAAGGAGAAGTGAATTACACCTTTCTGGAGACTGACACTGTGTGTCCCCCAGCCTCCTAGGATGTGTATTCAAAGGTTTGCCACTCCCAAGAAACTGAAGTGCACAGTGTGAAGGCTACATGCTAGTCATTGCTGCAAAATCTGTAGTGATCATCAGTGATGAAGGAAAGGCAGCTACAGAGGGGATAAGGGAGTGGGGGGGTTGCATTTTCAGAGAAGCCTGAACATGGGTGGAGAAACAAGTCTCAGGTGAGACCACTGAAGGGTTGGGGAGTGACTGCAACTGAGCAGTATGAGCCCTCACTGTCCATGCTGAGCAGAAAGCTCTTCAGCTGCCCAACGGGACACAGACCTGGCCTGTTTTAACACTTAACCAGATTTCCTGCCAGCCCAACTTCACCTAAAGAAAATTCAGCAGAGCTGGACAAAGGTGGAGAATCCCTCGATCTGCAAGGCAGAAAGACAGCAAGGAGAAGGTTAAGGAAGTTCCATGTTAGATGACAAGCTATCCTCCCTTTCAGCATTTTTATACATCTCCAATAGCAGTTCCTCCTGCATAAACTTCAGGCAGGCTGGGTCTATATAAACAGCCTCCCCTCTGCTGTGCTGGGCCTCTCGCTTATCCCCCTCCGGCAGCTGTGACTCGGGAGGCAAACAGTGGTCATGCTGTTCTGTGCATAATGTCAGACAAATAAAAGAACAAGCAAGCTTGGGAGATTTAAAATTTAGAGCTGAGGGACTTCTCTGGGTTTCACTGCGCCTCTGTGATCCTCTCACTAAATGCAAGAGCTGTTTTCTTCAATAAATGAAGACCATAATAAACATCTCTCCTTGTGTCTCTCCAAAGACCTAGGGAGCTCTGCAACGGCACGGCAGATAAAGGTGTCCTCTGATGGATTTGACTTACACAGGATTAGTTGTTATAAACTGCCAAGGACTGGGAAAAGGGATGTCTCATGACACCCATAGACTGGCCATTAGAAATTGTTGTATCGAATGCATATTCGAGCTTTATTTCAAAGAAGTGTTTGATTCCATCAAACTATATTTGAAGCACAGATGTTTATTTATAAGGAGTATTTTGCCTTTCTTACCTTCCTTGTACACTCAATTCAAAGTTCCATTCCTTGAGGGCATGAAAAAATCTTGTGCTTTAATTAGAAAAATTAATTTTAAAAAGTATTTTCTTACAGAATAATAAAATATTAAGTTGAAAATATGATTAAGATGTTTCTAAGGCTAAAAAAGGCATGGCCAGGTGGTAACTGGGCCTCACATCTGCATAGTCAGAATCAGTACAATGGAGGACAGCTTCAAAGTGTCTGGTCTCAGCAGGATATTAAGATGATACATATTGTACATGTACATCCTTACAAATGGATTTACAAGAACCAAGAAATAAGTGATGCGTAATCTGTAATCAGTCCAACACTCAAAGCCTGCTAAAATTAGAGAGGATCTTTTCAATAGGCTTAAGGTCAAGTCTTTCACATTCACTACTCAAAAGTAAACTCAAGAACATCACTGTTTGACAAATTCTTGCCCTTCCACCTCATAAGGATTTATCTGCCCAGCCATTCTAAAAATTGTGCAAGTCTCCTTTAACAATAAATACCAAGTTTTTACTACTATCAGAATTACACCTCATTTATAAGTGAGCAGACTTTCTGTTCTCTCTTCTGCATCATCAGCAAAATTGTTTATTTAAATCTGAACTGCAGAATTTTTATTAGTAAGCTAAATGTGAAAGTCAGAAACATGGATTTTCAGATACAGTATTCGCAGAGCTGGCAATTAGAAAAGCCATTTTTGACTTCCTACCTGCACTGACAGGAAAGTCATTGAAAGGAAGTACAGGACTTCACAGGTTTTTCAGAGTAGTTTTTCTGATCATATTACCAGCAATCTTATCTTTCTAAAATATTTGTGTGCAGCTTGGAGTGATGGAAATGAAAACCAGCATCAAGAAGGATGTAAAATATCCTCAACACAGTAATTCTAACGCTTATTTATAAAGATATGTTAGCTCTTGGTGCACTTATCAGCTTAGTGCTCCACAAAGTTAGTGACTCCAGTGTAGTTAGTTATAACTATCTGATTGCACTGTGTAATTTCGATTAGACATGGATCGAGCAAACTCTGGGAGGATTCTGAATGCCATTTGAATGATCTAGATAAATGTGTTACACCAGTATGCCAGATCCCACAGCAATCATTTACAAAATCCCTGTTATTATCAGTGAGAACATGACAGTTGTTGCTTCATTTTGCAAATAAAAACAACAGGAAAAACCATGGGTTTAAAGTCTTTGGTATTCATATAATAGAGATAATGCCTGCACAACAAAAACTGCAAGATCATTCTGATGAGCTGGAACATTATGAGAGGAGGTCACACAAAACTACATAACAATTTTTTGAAACAAAAAGGTAGGTAAATTACTTACCTGGATGGGGAAAATGTAAAGCCAAACCAAATATATCACCTTACTTAAATTATAAAATACATGCTGACACACCCACACAGATTTTAAAAGGGTGTTGTTATATATAAGGTTATTATACATAAGGATATATGATGTAAAAATAAAATATGGATTGCTAATTTCCTCCATGTTTAGTCACTTTGCTAGTAATGTCAAAACTGTAAAACCTTGTCTATAAACAGATTATTACAAGAATTTAAAAAATAATTTAAAAAAAACCTTGAAGTGGAAATAGATATAAAGATTAGGGGATACCCTACAAAACAAACTTTCAAATGGTTCTTATTCTGTTTATTGTATATTAAAGGAAGAACTAAACTATACCAAACATTAAATAAAATAAATACTGCACTGTATAGTTCATGCACAGCAATGCTAGTGACTCACAAAAGACCTGAAAGTAATCTTTGGCAGAAGTTTATCCTTAGGATCCTGTAACAATTCATTGTGTATCCAATATTTACATTTCGTGAAAGGACAAGAGAAATCAGATTTGCCTTGGTATGGTTTTAGCAACTTCAGCAGATTTTTCAGTGAGGGAAGAAGTGGGCCTTATATCTTGTATTACTATTGCGGATATGATGGTCTTATGCTTAATAACACTTCCTTTAGCCCTGGCAGTGCAGCAAGAAATGTATCTTCACAGGCAATGCTATGACTGTCCACTATTGGGTAACTTTGAAATGCTGGTAGATTTTTATTTTGCATACATGTTTATACTTCAGTCAGACCTCTGGGTAGTAGAGCATGTCAGAGGAGAACTGGGTAAAGATAAATGTTGGTCTGCCTAGTGCCAGTAACTGCATGTACTAATAAACAATCACTTTGGTTTTGATCCTTCCCTGTGCCCTGTGAAGATATGATAGGTGATGAGAAACAAGTTCCTGGTCCCCTCTTCTTGATCTCAGCCCCCTCAGCTGCATAGTAGGCAGCTCAGATTCGTGTCATTTTGCGTTTCATAAGCCCAGGATGAATGGAGGCCTCTACTGTCGGGTGCTCACACTTCTGCCCTTCTCCTACACCTAGCAGGAGACCAGTGCCACATTTTGAGCTGGAGGAAATTGTTTGGGATTCTTTGGCTCTTTGTGAATAGGATATTGGTTTTCACATCTGCTAGCCTTTAAATGCACCCAACCTATATTTATTATTATCCAGAAAAAAAATTATGAACACAATTGATAAATTACCTTAAATTACAGTGGATGAGGCTAGATTTTATTTCTGTTGGCATGACCACAGTTTCGATGTTTTCATTATGCCCTCCACTAAAAAATATTAGTAAACTTCTGTGTTTCAAGGTCAGTCTTCTCTGATCTCCACCCTAATTACAGAACTTTTGACATTCATGAGATAAAAAACAGACTGAGGGCAGCTTAGTTTAAAATTCTCTGCCAGCTGTGACTTCCTACAGTTTTTTTACTATCTATCTGACATACTCAATATGCTGTCTCTGGTTTCCTAAGTTACTTCTCAACTGGGGACTTGATCTTGGAACACATATACACACAACTTTCTTTAATTTGCTAAAAGTGATTGTCTGCAGAATTGGCGTCAGTGCTGTAAGATATTCTTCAAATGCAGAGAGCAAGGCACATGGGATCTGATTGTTACAATATGCTCTTGAAGTTATTGTCTATATAAACAGCGTCTGTAATCAAAATACTAAATCAGAAAGTAATAATCATGGGTGATGGTGTATGTCATCTCTTTTACTGATAAATTGATAACTGAAATAAACATTCGTCTTCTGACATTTTAGCATATATTCTCTTGGAAATTTGGAATGGTGGATAATTTCTCTTTTGATGCTTTTCATAAAGCTTCTTCACTCCTTGCATCTCCTTCTACAATCTTTATCATCCCTCTTTTCACATAATACTCAAAAATGTCATCTCAGGATAACCTTTTGTTTGACCTTTCATCAGATAAATATCCTCTAAAGAAATCAAACTTATATTTTCCAATTTCCCACTTTCAAATCATCAAGAGTAGGAAATACATGAAGAAATACTGTTCTGGTTCTTATTCTTCAGCTCAAGACATCAAATTACCATTTGACCCATTTTAATAATTTAAAACTATTTTCCTTTTCTTTTAATCTCAAAAATGTCAATTAAATACCATCAGTTATAATGATATTAAATGACTTATCCTACTGCCTTTGATGCAAATGATTATTTTAAAAATGCAGAGCCATTTTGACGCGTTTATTAATAATATGCTTTAAAAAATTAATAAACAAAGGAACAGATCTTGTACTTCCAAATACAAAAGGTGAAAAGTGTATCATGGTATTAATATTGTCACTGAGAAAATCTGCAGAAGATTTGGATTGGACCCAGAAAGTTAGACTACGTGAGTCAGGTCCTGCTTCACTCCTTATTTGAATGGCTGGGAAATATGGAAGAATACTACTTTTACAGCAGTGGAAATGGTAAAAGCCAGGGGAGGCTTAGGCCAACTGACCATTGCTATCTGGTGACTCACTGTACTAAATTTAGTCTTTCAAAAAGCTAATTGGAGAAAAAAAACTGGGGGAGGTGAAGCGGGGAAGGTTGAAAGTAGCCAAATTGTGATGTAGCAATAATAATAATTAACACAAAATAAGAAAGTTATCTACATATTTAAAAGCCGATTCATGGGCACAAAGGGAATCCTGTACAAATGATCATTGGTGTGTCTTTTCCCATCTACTTACTGCACCTCAATTTACTTCAAAGCTATTTTCATAGGCAACAAATACGAACTGAAATGCTCTAACTGCAATATTCGCCTTAGGATTGATTCATGTTAGTGGAAACCCTTACAAATACTACTTTGTAATATTTCTAGTGGTATACAAATGAAACAAGTTTCTTCCAAAACCTACTGAAACTTCTCCAAGTCTTCTCTCGACTTTACTCTGGATCTGACCAAATGTGAAGAAAACATACTAGATAACTAGAGTTCCTTGGCAACACTACATGGTTAGATGAAATAAATAAATTTAAAAGTATACATGCACTTTCTGTTAAATGTAGTTTGGAACTTCCTGCCAAAAAATTTTAACTTTGAATATAACTTCCCAGTGGGGACGACTGGAGAAGCAAGACTTAAGGCAAAACATCTTGGACAGAAAAGTGTTGTGGTTGCCAGCTGGCAACTAAGTATCATGCAACTGCTCACTCACTGCCCCCCACTCCCCAGTGGGATGGGGAGGAGAATCAGAAAAAATGTAAAAACCCATGGGTTGAGATAAGAACAGTTTAATCATAGAAATAAAAGTAAAATATGATGATGATGATGGCACTGGTCATGATGATGATGATAATTATAGCAATAATAATAATAGAGGGGATAGGAAGGAATAAAGTGCACCCCCAAAAAAACCCCACAAGTGATGCACAATACAATTGCTTACTATCCACTGACCAATACATAGCCTGACTTGAGCAGTGATCTGCCCTTCTGGGTAGCTCTCCCAGTTTATATACTGGGCATGACATGCTGTGGTATGGGATACCCCTTTGGCTAGTTTGGGTCAGCTGTCCTATCTCTGCCATAGGATGCCTATCTCTGCCAACTCAACTAATTGAAAAATGAAAGGAGACTTCTATATCATACATGAAACTAAGACAAGTGAATAAAGATGAGATGCATGTAGAATTTTTTAAAGTTCCCAACCTAAATGTCACTCAGCAGAGAGATTGTGGTGGTCTCATGTCAAAAGAGATTAGCAGCAGTGAGGAAGAATAAGAAAAAAACACACTATTCCAATGTTTAGAAACCTCCTTCAGCCAATCAAGGAGCAAAGTGGACTTTCTACGTAACAGCATCCACACCTTTTCATCTGGCCGATTTTGGACTGGCCAAAAAGATGAGGTTCCTGGAGAGTATCACTGAGCTGAATGAATATAAATTAAACACATGCTCTGAGTGAGTTCGAGTATTTGCTTTCCCAGATGGAGTTACATACATGTATACAATGACAAAAAAAAAAAATGTTCTATGCATTTGGAGTATTTAATGGCACCAGCTGGTTGCTGGCAAGATCTGGCATTGCAATTGCCTCACTGAATGTGACTTTTAAAAAATGTAAATGTTTTGATTGAGAAATCTCTGATTTCAAAGTCTGAAGTGCATGGCTGTGCTACATTTTGTGACAAACTCTATGATGACTCCAACCAACGTTCTCCCCTTGATGTGACAGATAATGCATAAAACTCACAAAGTTTTCATTTATCTCTTTCAGTTTAACAGCACCTTGAAAGTCATGATGTCAAATCAGGAAAACATTATTCACAGTGACCAGTGCATCAAATCAGTATATCACTTCTTCCTTCCCACTTGTAAATGGTAAAAAACTTTTGATAAGAAACTTAAATTGATTTTCAGTTAATGTCGATGCTAGCAGACACTATTTTGAGCAAGAACACCCTGTCCTGGACTCCTAGACTCCTAGACTGAAGCCAGGCCCAAGCTTTTTCAAAATGAGTACTAATAAACCTTCATCAAATTAGTGGAAACTTAGAAATGCTGGCCTTACACTTTTGATCCTTAACTCCCTCAGACATAGAAAGATAAAAGGTTTAATGTTTGGAAAGCATTTTGAAATCCTGACAAGAAAGGAAGTATGGATAGTATCCAGAGGCTCTTCTAGAAAAGTGCAGTCACAGCCCTGTAACTACTGTTATTTCTAAGATAAAGGGACATTCAGGTGGCCCTCTCAGGCTGCAGTACCGGGTTTCCTCTGTAATCAGGTAACTACATAGTCTGACTGGGGGAGACATTTAAGTGACTGCACTCCAAAGATTTTAATGGGGCATAGACTCCTAAATACTTCTGTGGGCAGGATCTGTAGTGGAGAGCCTACCTTAACATTAGATATCACTAACTCTTTCCATTGACTTCATAGGCAACCCAGGGGAGTAGGATGTCTGAAAGCTTACCGCTGTCTCAAATCTAAAGCAGGTATGTAAAAGTAGATGCTCTGACTTTTGCTTCAGTGATTCTGATGAGATAAAAGAAAAAGAAAGTAGTCTGGCTCCAACCTTCATTATGTTTTTATGTAAATTATTTTAAGTAAAGATTCTTAACCTCCAGTGCTCGAGGATACTGAAGTTGGATTACTTTTTTAAATAAAAAGCTAGTTTAGCAAACTTTCAAAGATTACACAAACAAAGTTCACATTTGCTTGGAAATCCACTCTGAAGGCAGGCATGTGTGTGTTCCAGTATCATAAAAAAGACTTTTAAAAACCTTAGTTTTCTTCTTTTTACATCTACCTTTCCATACTTAAATTAGAGAAACAGTAAATTCTCTTTCACTATGGAAAAAAAATATCACAGAATTATTGAAGGATTACTTATTCACACAAGGTTTTTTTTTACAACATCTGTAGAACGTCTATTTAATTGTTATGAAATATTATTCAAAAGTCTCTGAAAAGGACTACCTATAGAACTGTATAAAGAAAAATCTAAACATATTGTGTTAATCATAGAATCATATAATAGTTAGGATTGGAAAGGACCTTATGGATGATAAGGAACAAAAAATTAGGGTAAATTAGCTTGCAGAGTATTTCACAGACACTTCTACAGAACCCAGCTCTTTGTACTAATTTTATAGAGTATCTTCATAAAGTTAGGTCCTTGCAAATTGTCTTACCACTGTGCCTAAATGAGTTCTCAAATTACAAATATATACATATATACTGGAAAGTACATATGTATATATACACCTGAGGCTGAAGTTCAACATCAAGCTTAGACAGAAAACAAAACCATGGAAAACAGAAACCTGAGTCCTGAATCCTAAAAGGTTACTGTTCTCAGTAAGAAAGCCCAGGTATTTACAACACGAGAACAAAAAGATACCAAACAGCTTCCCCATAGCCAAAATGAGTAACACGTCTGGCTTTGATATTCATTCCCTTTCCAGCAAAAGGCTGTACTAAGTTAGGATTTTCAAGATGGCTATCACTTTACATGTACAGATTTAATTTGATTTAAAACAAGGCTCATTGTATAAATGCATTGTAGCTTCAAAGACAGGCTTCTTCAAAATTATAGTATGAGAGTTTCCCATGGTTTCCATGGAAATGACCTTTCACTATTTCCATGGTAATGGATCTAGTTTTATATATTTCTTTTCTATGAGACTTTATTATACCAACAAAGCTAACATCCAGAATACAGTCCTTAACTTATGGATGCGAACTCACTGAGAGAAATAATCTGACTCCCAAGCCCCATGGGCACACTAAGCTTTTGTATGTCTTTTTAATACTGTGTGAGTAACAGAGTTTTGAAAAAGATCGCCTACTGCATATTGTCAGTAGAAAAATGCTGATATATTTTGCTCATTGCTATGTTCCTAAAGGAGTCTCTGGATTCATCTGTTGCAGTCTTTTCCAGACTGCTCCACTGCTCCTGAAGGCAGAACAGCTGGAAAAAAAGAATGGATTGAGAGCTCAGAGTCTTTTATAAATTCCAGGCTGTTGATCATATCCTACTGTGAAATAAATATTTTGCTAGTGCATTTATTGAAAATCTATAGGTCTTTGAAATTACATATCCAAAAGCTTGATGATCTCTCATAATTTATGCTTGAAATTGGTTTTCTCTTCCTTTTTTCTTTTTTTCTTTTATCATTATGGTTATTGCTGTCATCAAAAGCTAAAATCCTCTTCTTCACCCTGGAGACAAAAAGAATGGAAGCAGTGGATTTGAAGCTGTAATACTGAGAGCAATAGAAGAACCAAGGTAGCCCTGTTCCAAGCATCCCTGACGCCTAAAGAAACCCAGCTACACCTAAGTTGTTAAGTTCCTTAAGATGTTACGGAGATGGGGCTTGGGCAGGACTGCACTGTCATTGAGGTTCACAGATAAAAATCCATACCCCGTGGAGTGATGTGCCAGTAAGGTGAAATTTGGAAGAAAACTCCAGAACTATTTCAATAAAGCTTCATCCATCCCAGTTGCAGCATCTAGGGTTTAATGATGAAGCCTATCTCGCTCATTCGGAAAAAGTAAACAAAAGAAATCTGTGAGGAAAGCCTTACAGAGGTGCAAATTCCTCAGAGAATAAGAAAAACACATAAACCTGATTGAGCAATTAGTCTGACTCATATATAATTGGTGCTGGTGCATAAGAAATGAAGAATTCTAGCCTGTTATTCATATCTGTTTTCTGGGCTGGCCATTAGAAAAATGCCAATTTATAGAGTAAGCTAGACACGAGTCTGACACTGCAAGACAATGACTGCAGGTGACAAAGGTAAAAGATGCTTTTCAGCTTTTTTTTTTTTGTTAAGTCAAAGAAGTAGTTGGTGGTTAGAGGGCTTGCTCTTAGAAATGGCCTGAGAATTAACTCCTTCCCCCCCTTCAAAGGACATAATGACCAACATATAAATCACTTGTCATTAAGTGGTCAGCTGGCATAAAATATTACTTTACATTACTTTTAAAGAATAACTGAAATTTTAGGATCATCACTTACGCTTATGTTAAGGCACTGCAATCACAATGACTATCAAGGCTTCAGCCTGGCATCACTGAAAACATTCAGCTTCATTTAATTCTATTCCTTACACATTTCTAAATTAAGTTCATTGCAAGTAACGACTTTTATTCTATATATTGAGCTCACAGCCATGGACAGAGAAATACTGAGATTGGAAATACTCACACAGAACACTCAAAAAAAGAGGAGGTCTGAAAAAAACTTATCTAGCTTTAAATCTCTACAGAGTTCATGTCTACATATGAGCTATTTAGCATTTAGGGTTAAATTCACAGGACTGATTTTGGGCACCTACTTCAGGATGAAATGAGATCAATCAAACCCCAAATTGTTTGTTTCTCTCCACTAACTATAAACGCTGTCTAGGTGATTTGATCGTTCAGTCAGAGGAATTTAATCCAAGATCACTGCAGAAGCAAGAAGCTGATAATACTAGAGGACAGCATTTATTTCTCAGAAACCATTCCAATTACATAGCATTTTGTGCCACCAGTTCTTTAGAGAAAATATTTAAGAGGGTTTTAAAATTATTTCTATTGAAGTTTGTATTTTTATTGATAATTCTAAATATCTTTGTTGCTTTTCTTAAAATCCTTAAAATAGCTCTGTTTAAAGAAGGCTCAAAGCCTTAAGTGAAATATTTGCTTTTGGCAAGCACCTATTTTTGGATATGAGAGTGAGTTATTTTTTCTCTTAAATAATGCTGATTTCCCATTTATTTCTACTGTAGCTTTAAATTCTTGTCACACTTACAGAGTACCTAATTTCTTGTCATGGTCTACAGTAAAGATGTTTACAATGGTATTTGTATAGTGATTAGGATCAGAACAGTAATATACTATTTTCATTTTTAAAGGTATATCTTTAGGTTTGCCTCTAACAAGACAATACTGCGTCATTCTAGAAAAGAGCTATATCAGCAAAACAAACTGTCTGAATAAGAGTAATAATTGGAAAGAAAAAAAAACCAGTAATTTTGCAAGTCTGGAAAGACTGGGCTAGCAGAAGAGAAGAGAAAAAAAAAACCCAAAAAAACCCAAAAAACCCAGAAAGAACAAGAAACCAAACCAAAACCAACAAAACAAGCCCGCAAAAAAGCCATGTCAAAATATTTTTTTAAAATAAAGCATAAAAACACAAAGAAGCATGGAGACATAACCCGTCAAAGCTTTCTTACTGTACCCCTATGGTATGCAGGTATGTCACCACAGAGCTGTTAAGTCTCCTATCAGAGACTTCTATAAAAAGAAGCACATAAATTGCAAAAATAATTGGATTAGAACCATGGTTTAAGAGTACACATGGAAATAAACACCAAGTGTAATGGCTGAAAAATGATGTCTCCTAGCCCTGTCATTGAAACACACATAACTCCAGCTCCTTCCACTGCTATCACCCACAAAGGCCAGAGCAGTGACATTCCTGTTTGCAAAAAAACCCACATCCTAAAGGACAGGCTCTGCTACTGGCCTCCGTGGTCACCCTCTCTTACTAAAGAACATATGATTTTCTGGCATGAAACAGGATTTGTGTCTGTGATCTCTGAACATGCCTTTGGAAAGGCTAGTTTGAACAATCTGAAGCAAAATAAGCTTTCCAAAACACTGATAATGCTATTGTTGAGCATATTGCTGTGTACTATTAGACCAAAAAAGTAATGTTTCTGACCGAAAAATGAGCTCTTATATTATTTTGCAATTAACATATGTTTCAAATGATAGATCATATTTCAAGTGTTTAACATTAAAATAAGAAACTAAAAGCAAAAGGACGGATGATGTGATGCTTCTGGAATTAGATTTACTTGTGTAATCTTTCTACATTATATTTTCTATCCATCTAAATAGCTTTGTAACTGGCTAAAGCAAGTCCCATGCCTTCTAACTGTAGGAACTGTCATAGCCATTTGGATTCAGAAAAGGATTACGTTCTCTACTGTTTTTAATTAACATATTTCCGGCCATAGTCAAAGCAGTACTGAGCAATTTCCATTTAACATTTCTCATGTATCTGAACTCTAATGCACCTAATCCTTCTGATAAGACATTGAGTGGTGACCTGAAAATAGCTCTGCAAAGAAGTTTGAGAAAGAACTAGGGGGGAGAAAAATTGCTGTGATAAACATCTGTTAACCATTTGTTACTAATTTGAACTGCTAATGATCTAATGGAGCTGGAGCTAAGACTCCTATTGATTAGCTAAGGTTGGCTAAATATTCACTCCCAAATCCAATTCGCTGTATACAGTTATATTTACAAGGGAAGCAAGCTATAAAAAGAAGAACAACTCTGCCACATACTAGTGGCAATGAATGTAATAGCTGTGAAGCTCTGTGATGGGATATGACATGCGTTCTCCATACATTTACATTTTAAAGTTCTAATGAAAGCATATTGCCAGGGAATGCCAAGCCGACTACATATTTTCCCTTTGCAGTGCGGTGACAAGATCCTGCTTCGTGTTGCACGCAAGAAAACATTTTGTATTAATGCAAGGTGAATATGCAAAAAGGAAATTAAACACCTTCTTCCAGCAAATCTGCTCCCCATCAGAAATGGAGATGAAGCCTTTTTCAGACAAGAACATTTTACTCCATTTCTTATGAAGCAGGCTCTTATCAGATATGTCAACGCTGGCTTTCTTCAAGAAAGCTGCAAAGTAAAAATGCTGGAGCACTTCCTGAAACTTCATCATCAAAATAATTACTCCTATTAAGAAAATAAAATTGAAATAAATACATACCTATAGAAATAACTAGCTGAGACTGACTGCTAAATGCCTTTTAACATCTAACTTCATGGACTGATCATATCACTTGATATATAAAAGCCTGCAACAACTAAAAAAATGTAACATTCATAAGATCAAAATAACATTTAATTTAGAGCTCTTTCTGTAGGGTATTGTTTTCAAGTTTATCCATGTTCAAAAACTAAATTAAATTGTTCCCCTGGATTCATAACAAACTATATTTTTCTTTTTTCCTTTGATGATGGCTATCAGTGAAGAGATTTTAGTTCATCTTACCCCACCTCCTGCTACAGATGGCTCCCATCCTTTTTTCTTTTCTTTTTTTTTTTTCCCAGAAGCTGGATCTTATTAAGCTACACAAGGTTTATGTTGGTGTATGGAATACAGTATTAATAGCTGGCATAGAAACTGGTGCTCATCAGTCTCACATGTAGCTCTTACAAAAAATCCCAATACAAGAAGTCTACCTGAGAAAAGTTAACATCCCCTAGTTTGACTACACCTCCGTCTTTACCACCATTTTACCAAGATATTGCAGTATTATAAAACTACATAAAATGAAACTCAGGATGAGACTTCTGCTTATGGGCACCAGGAACAATTTTTCTGTCACAGAGATAAAATTGTTTAAAAATAAATGCAGGGGCCCTCAACCTTGGCTAAAGTCAGGTTCTGTTCAGGGTAATCCACCTATTCAGCACTGGATGACACCACACCTGGCATGCCGAGGGTTTTTTTGCACGAGCAAAATATTGCAAGAGTGCACTGTGCAATACTGAAACTAACAGGACCCCTTGCAGATTTAGCTGCCAGTTAACATGAGCCTGGGTTACACAATCAGGTTCTAAATGTAGTCTAATCATTTAACTTTGGCATTAGTATTGCAGAAAAAAAATAATGAATCACAGTTCATAATGGAGAAGGTGAAGATATGAACCTTAGCAAAAAGACAGAAAGTCATACATCAAGAAACAATTGAGTCTCAAATGCCAGCAAGCTGAGCAGGTGGTAACTAGCACCAAACCAGGCAAGAGACAATGCACCAACTTCCATTCCTGATGGCTATGACTGTTCTGTTTATTCTGTTGTGCAATCATGTTGGTGTACTGTTTCTGGTGTCTGGCTATATTTGCAAGAAAAGTACATGATCCTACCTCCTTTTGGTCATCAGTGTTTCCTCACATGAGAATACTTGAACATCCGTTCCCATTTCCAGAATTAAGAGTGAAAATGGTTCTCTCATCTGAAGTATCGGTGCTTCACCATAACTGAGTGTTGAGTTAGCCCTATTGCAGATCTTTAATAAGATAAATGTTATTAAAGACTGAAAAAAATAGCAAAGTATGGTGAAACTATCAATCTCTCCAGAGATCTGAGGGCTCTCATAGAGCCTGAATTTCAGATTCTTTTTCGAAGGCAATTCAAAACTGTTCTTCAGTCTTTTATGAAGGAGTCACTCAGAAAGATCTGTTTTTCTGTAGGAATAGGACCATTAAATTTAAGACATTTCTTAAGTAAAGTATTCAGCTGAGTATTATCTGCCATTAAGATAATTAGGTCTAATTTTGCCTTGGACCTTAGTTGAAGCTCTGCAGTGGGAAATAATTTCTGGAAGAGTTTTATCCATTTAAACAGAAAAGTTAAATGAGGGATTTTTGAAAGACATATAGATTTCTAGCTCATTCTCAAATCAGATTTGCTTGACATCAGAATGACATTTTTAATGTGCAAAAATCTAGCTAGCCATAGTTAAGGAGTTATATTGGGATTTCTGAATGGGAACTATCAAGCTATATATGTTTTCATATCTACGGTGCCAATGAAAGCATCTTGGAAAACTACAATTTCATGATATTACAGGTATGCCATATCAGGTTGTCAAACATGTATACAAATGAACTATAACTGTGCCACCAGCAATTTTCATAGTGACATCAACGGGACAAGGCTCAATTTTTTAAATTTCTTCTGTAACATTAAAAGCCTAATCCTCTCTTGGTTAAATAAACAGCTAAGTGGTAGTGAATTTCATGGGGAATAGACTATTTTATCCTCAAAAGAAAAACTATGCCATCCCCTTGCTTAACCTTTTCAGTCATTGCTAAACATATAGGTAAATAGAAACTTCCATTTCTGGGCAAAACAATTGTCACTTTTTTCCAAGATAGGGAAGGACAGACATGAAAAAATAATTGTTATTCCAAGCTCTACAGAGCTTGATTACCTACCTACTTAGGCAAATTCCCCATTAAGGCCAGAAACATTTTTCCCTCACTAACTACTGAATCACCTAATAATAAAATAGTATTAAAACCAAAACACATAGAGAATAAAAATGAAAGCTTGCAATAGATTTGACTGTACACTGTACCGCTGCATCTTTCTCCAGTATTGTCATAGTTATTTCTTTTGTTTCCATTGGGAGCTATAAACCAGATTTTTTGGCATTCTTAAATAAACATGTTTTTCTCTATGTTTAGCCTACAGTTTCATCCAACTCATTCTGTACTGTCTCCTGGATTGAACTGACACAGAAAATAGAGCATACATTTTATCTCACCCCTCCAGTCCAATACAGAGAGTTTCTTGAACCTAGGCTGAATTGCCAGCAGAAATTACTGAAGTGCCAGGAGACCCTGTGTTCAATAGAGCAGCAATCCCTAATTTAATGAAGATAGCTCTTACGTAAATGGAGATACTGTATTCTGTGATATGGCATACCTAATTTAAATCATGATGATATTAAACACAGATTTACACATATTTGAGGAATGTGGAACTTATTCAAGATACCAGTTTAAAAAGATTTCAACAAGAAAATTCAACACAAAGCCTCAACATTGTACAAAACAACTTCTGAAACTTTATTGTGAATTTTAAAGTACATTTAGAAAGGATCTTATCCTTAATATCATTAATTAGAAATAAATTTGAAAGAAATCCACATACTAGTAGTTTAAGCAAAGTTCAGTACAGACTTTTTGAAGTCACAATATATACATTGCATGAGAGTGCAGTAAGCTTCCAATTACATTAGGTATATATTTTTAAAATAAAGAGTTTTGATTTGACATGTGTAAGAGGCATACTGTTTACAATGAAAATATTTTACAAAATATACCAAAGGAAAAATGGAATTTAATACATTTTGAATGTACAACTACTTTATATCCTTTTCCGGTAGTTCTTAACTCAAAGTGTACAAAGGTCCATTTTTTAAAGGACACCTGTTTATTTGCAGTGTCAAACACTGATTAGAAATGATAGTTTTAAAGATTCATTAATATATATATCAGTGAACTCTTATTCAACTCAATGGCCACTCCATGAAGAAAATATTATAGAATCATTGACAGCATATTCTTCTCTCCTAAACTATGCATAGATAAATACATAGCAATGGTGCCTATTACTACAATAAAAGTGAAACACTTCACCTGATTTTGCAGCTATTCTTTGCATAAATATAATGCATTATATATATATTAGTTTATTTAACAATCAATTGCTTATTTTAACACTCAGTAACACATAGAAGTACATACACTGCTATCCTTAAATATTTTCCACTCTGTAGTGGCTCATAAGATTCAAAAAATCAACACTGTAAATTCATAATTCTCAACCTAGGGGAAAAGTATCCCTCAGATGGACTGATACTACTTTATACAAGTTAAACCATATTATGAATCCATAGCGTCTACCTCCAAAATACGTAACAGGAGTAATATAGTATACTGTGGCTACTAACTACTGCATAATCATTATATAGAAAATTGTCACATCAAATGTTTTACATTTATGATTACTCATTACATTATATCACACACAGAGCGAAACTTTTCCCAACAGATGGACCTCTTTTTCCACAGTTCTTCATATTTTAGAGAAAAATCATCACACAGTGAGAAAGTTATATCTTGCGAAGTATGCAGAATGTGCTTCCTTTTTCAGGATCGAAGAGTAAGAAGCAAATTATTATTTTACAGTCAGGATGTAAACTTATATCTTTAAAAAGAAAGTCAAGTTTTCAGCACCACAATTAAACGAACCATGTACTGGGGGTGTGGGACTGTCACTCAAAACTGTGGGAAAAGCATACCAGAAAATTAGCTAGCCAATAATGAATTACAACTTGCACTTTCCTTTCAAACAGAGCACAGTAGGGTTATGTGATTTTTGTCCAACCACTCTGCAATGTGTTATCTGAACAGCTCAAAGCATTGCAAGGGCCAAGACAGCCTTGCATTCATTATTGCCTAAATAAAAGGAATATTCTAAAGCGTGTAATGACCGATGGTGGATTTTTAACCACCACCAAGAATGTCTGGGACATTAAAATCTGCAGACAGAGCATGCTATTTCTTTTAAGCACACAGGTAGGGTGGACATAAATCACCTGTACGTGGATTTGCTCACCTATGTTTGCTGGACTTCTTCACCATAGTTAAAATGAAGCCTTTTGCAACAAAGAGCCTCACTGTCTTTTCAATGTAACTGTCTCTTGTATAGTGAAAAATTTTACTGTCTCTCTCAAAAAGCTACCTAACAGCAGTGATCGCTTAGAGGGCAGACACTCCAATTCACATGTAATCCACTTTTTGCTGAGCTACTAATCCTGGAACCTCTGCTTTTTCATGCCAAATGTAGTAGACTAGGCTTTCAGCTGTCATCCCTGCTAACAGCAGGAAGAAATGCTAATTATTTTGCCCATCCACCTGATGTTTTTCATTTTTGCTGTCCACTAACCCACCAATATGTTCATGGTGAAAAGCTATAAAAATATGTACCCCAATTTTGCCTAATGTCTGTGGACAAGAATGCAGCATGCCCACTGACTTTGGTCATGCTACACTCGCCTGTCCACCACATGCAGCATCATGCAGGGTGAGACCTATGGATTGCCTCGGGAACGTAAAGGGAAGGGAAATGAGAAGTCCCTGGCATGGTTCCTGCAGACAAGTTTAGAGACAACACTAATGGCATGCTGACAGGATGTAGTTTAAGACTTCTTTAAAAAAAAAAAAAAAAGTTAATGATAACCAGAAGCTTTACCAGTCAGAAACTTGCCCAGCGTTTCTGTATTAGAGTGTCACTTCAGGTTAAAAAGAAATCTTTTAGCTTACATTATGTGGCACATTTTTTCCCTATTTCTGTTTTAAAGACACAAAATAGCCCACCCCTTCGATACCTTCAAAGAGGATAACTGAAGCCTTCCAGGATCCTTGACAGCTTAAGTATACAGTAGGAATAGTTGACAATTACATTTGCTTTTCCCAGTGTGCAGAAAGAATGGCTAATGGAATTAATGAATCGTTTGCTGTTCCACTAGTCAAAAGTCTAAATAACAACATGACCTTCAATCAACGCTGCCGAAGAAGCGTTTCCTTAAACAATTCACAATACATGAGAGATGACCCCAGATAGCAACTTATAAATATGTTTGTGATTTTTCCTCTTTAATTTTCTCTCTCTTGTGCAAAACTACATAGAGAAAAGTTTAACTGTTTGCACCAGCTGCTATTTTCCTTCATGATCAAGTGTTTATACCAAACCGGGAAGAAAGGAAAAGTATCTTGCTGTAAAGGTTAAGTTCAGCTATCATCATGAATACAGCATAAATCTGAAACTTCCACTTAAGTAAGTAAATAAAATACTCCCCAGTTTTCCTTTCCAAAGAAAAGTTAGAGTTTTAAAAATAAAGCTGAATAGCTCTCTTATGGCTTCTCCTTATTTCTATTTCATGTAAATCCACTGCCATCAGTGGTGGGATTCTTGGTTTAAACCAGTGTGAAAAGAAACCATGTATCTGTTAACAAACTGCTAATGTTTCATAGTGGTAAACAGTTTATTAAAAACCTGTTAGTATCCCGTAAGAACTTGGGGCTAAGACTGTTATTATTGTTTTGAAATGGGTATTTACCAAAAGGATAGAGGGAGTTTATTTAATGTCAGGTCAGCACAAGAATGCAGACTGCAAACCTATTTATGTATATAGATATATACACATACACAAACACTTTTTTTTTTTTTTTTAAGTTCTAAAGCTTGGAAACACTCTTCCTAAACAGGAACTGTATTCCTTAATTATCTTTGAAGAGAAGGGTTGGACTAACCACCATTTTTAATCTCTTTTTAGGATTTAGTTTAACAGGATAAGAGGTTATAGTGGAGTAAAAAAATGATTTAGTACAGTGCCTACAATCCACTGATGCTTAATATAGTTGATCATCAAAATACTTAAAATGATAGTATTAAGTGATTTATGCAGTTGATGATATGAATGTTTATGACAGCCTTAGCCACATAGTTGCATCTGCTTGACTTTCACACAGTTTATTTGAAGACACGCATGTGTAAAGATCGGCAGCAATTGCCAATTTGCCTGACATACCAACTCACCATACAAAAACCGCTACAGATTTTCCCCCTCAGGTGCAATTTTGTCATACTCCATTAATCCTTTCAATCCTCCCCCAATCCTGTGGACTTGTTATTTAGTAATCCCCGATTGTTGTGGCGAAGGAACATTGGAAAGTCTCTGCCATACACAAGGCAGAAAATTACAATGGTCGTCTATTAAATTTGGCTCTTACAGTGCCCGCTTGGATCAAGCCTGCTTGTCACAATCACAATCAGTAGACATAACATCAGGACAAATTATCACTGACACCCAAATGTCAATTTTAAACTAATTTTCTGTCTCACAGTGTTGCCTTCTCGGTACCCAGACAAAGGCAGAAGCACAGCTGTACTTTTAAGGAGGAAGAAAAAAATCTTAAATCAACACATCACATAGGGGAGCTTCATTCACTTATGCATGTCAGGTTTTTCAGTTTTCAACTCCCAACTGGGAACTCTCCCACATGATTGCAACTATTGTGCAAAAGAACAACTTGGCTTTCTTCCACTTTAGTCAGTTAAAGACAGATTACTGGGAATGTTTCTTTCCAGAGCTGTTCTTGTTAAATACAAGATTCTCTATAAACACCAGCATTTCTCTTCTTAATTCAACATTTTTACACTGCAAAGTAATCTGTTTATCTCGATCTTCTCTCTCTCTCATATAAAAGTGCACAAATGCACATGCACATGCACGCATGGTTTCTATCGCAAATATGTGTACCCCTATCTTTTTTCTTTTCCCTATATAGGCAGAAGTCAAATTCAGCTTTTTGGTTTTGTTTTGAAAACAAATAAACAAAACCCAGTCTTTCATCAGCTTGATTAATTTAAACCTGTAAACTTGGTTTAATTCTACTGACATGAAAAAGTAACAACTACAAGCTCTCAGTCAGGATTTGTGATTGATTACCTAGTGAGACCTCTGCAAAAAAGCTTATTTACTTATTAGTTGTGCTAAGGTCTGTATTCAGTGACATATCCAACAACACTCTTCAATTAAGAAAAACGCTGACTAAATATTTAGATATTTTAATTCTGAAAAAAAAATAAATAGGGAAATAAATAAGCAAATAAATCAGAAAAAAAGAAAAGAAAAAAGAAAAAAGAAAAGAAAAGGAAAGAAAAGGAAAGGAAAGGAAAGGAAAGGAAAGGAAAGGAAAGAAAAGAAGAGAAAAGAAAAGAAAAGAAAAGAAAAGAAAAGAAAAGAAAAGAAAAGAAAAGAAAAGAAAAGAAAAGAAACAGCCAAAGCTTCACAATCATCCACAAGATAGAGGAAATTTTAAAATAAACCTCTTCTTAGTTATCTCAGATATTAAAAGTTGTAACATTTTATTTCTCAGATCTGACTTGTCCTTTCACTGTTATCTCATCTGTCAGGAATCCAGCAAGATCTAATAGACCAGCAATTGTGAGTGTGATTACATGATCTACATGCTTGCCACACACCACTTACATTTCTTAGCATATTATTATGAATCAGACTCACTCACCCATGGGTGTAGTGTATACTGCCTCCAAATCACTGTGCTAGTTTTGTTTGTTTTGATATACACAGAGTATGGCACATGGAAAATATGTGCAAAAGAATCATACTTAAGATTGATGGGACCACTGAAGCCTAATCCAAGCTTAACACATTCTATACTGAAAGGCTAACTGGAATTATTTTCTATGACTAGTTTTAAAAATAGTTGAGATTTCACGATTGAATTTCAACATTTACAATACTAAATATAATCCAAAATGTCTGCCAGTAATACCAGCCATGTGTCCTTGCAACACTCTTCAAGACAGCGGGATACTCTCACGGTAAAACACTTAGCAAAATGCAATTTCTTACATGAAAATAAAAGGCTCAATGCAATTAGATTAAGAGATCTTAATGCCTGCTGAGCAATGATACACATTCAATATCTGATAGAGAAATCTGACTGAAAAAGAAGGTTTGGGTGTCTAATTCTGACCCTATCAGCTCTCTAAAGGTCATACTAGTAGTAGCAGTTACCATGTACTTCGAAACAAGACACACCAGTCTGCACTGCTACCCACCATTAGCCCAAACTACATTTACACAGGGACTTTGCCTAAGGAGATGTTCAGGACAGGTCTTCTTATCAGCACAGGAAGCACCTAACCATGCCACCAACCACAGAAGCCATGCTGATGACAACAATTTTATCTTCTAGCACAATGCAATAAAGCTACATCCCTACATATGGAAACCATGATACCTGACAGCTCACTCTCGGTACCAGCCTGTGTTTCCCTGACTAAATTTTTGAAAATATCTGCCCAGCTCGTACAGAACCAATACAGCTGCAATCCCCCAGACTTTCACATCAAGAAACAAACAGTAAAATCACATGCTAGATGATGCCTTAATGACAACCCTAGCTGGCTTAATTCTCATTCAGACTGTACACAGAAGGTATACAGTCATGGAAGTGCTTGCTAAGGAAGAGCCTGGCAGTTACAAACTGTTCATCTCTTCTGGCTTCTATCATGCTTTTGTCTAAAGACACTCCTACAGAATATATTCACCTCTAACGTTTATATGCCATAGGTCTCTGGGATAAGATTCACAATGATTTGTACTTCAATTGCACTAGATTTTCAGATGGTTCACTGTAATGATCGGCATCTGTTTTTATCCTGTAAAACAAATCTTCAGGTCATTAAACTAGATCCTCAGGTATTTTCATAAACAAAGAGATTTTCCCCTACTACCTGAAGACCCTGTTCACTTCTTAACTCAAAAATGTAAAGCAGTTCTGGGTTGGTCATAAAAGAAGTGATGTTGGTCTTTCTGGAAGTGTTGAAAACTACTTTGAAATTCCTTCCTATGACTTTTAAGCTATTAACTATATACCAGTGCATGTTCTTTAGGCAACATGAATAATGTACCTTTGGCTAGCACTGTGTCTTTTCTTTAAGGAAGAATCCGCAGTGTATTTCAGTAAGTATATATAATTCTGTACAAACAAGTACATGTGTATCGGTACACATATCTATGCATGCAGATGCATACTGACAAGGCAACTTGATAAGAGACATCATATTCTCCTTGAGTGAATTATTTTAGGCCTTGCTAAACTAATGCAACTAAACTGAACTAACTAAAGTAATGAAAACAAACAAAAACAAACAAGCAAAATTAACAGAACTAAAATAAGCAGCTAAAAAATATGAATCACTATTACACACTAAGAGAATCATGATTCTGAGATGATGATGCACTATGAAACTTGAGTAAAGTCATCAGTTCATGGAGTTTCTCCTTGTACAAAACAGCACCTACCTGTTACAGTTTTAAGACAGTGTGGCTGATGTCTTGCTATTTATTTATTTATTTATTTATTCAGATTAACTACTGTCATCACTAATGTGTCCATTTAAAATGTTCTAACCTCCACATTAGATCACCTTTCAGGTGAAGTAGAAAGCAATACCCTTAGGATTTAGTTCTGTGAAGCTCATGAGTTTAACATGAGGCAAAAGGGTAGGCTTTTCAAAAGCACTTAGTATCAATTGTAAAATTCCCACAGATTTTAATGCAAGTCTTTTGCTAAACCTAAACTGTTCTGATAAAAATTCCATCCCCCTATGAGCTTAGGATTCCACCACCTTGTGCACAGAAGCCAGCACAGCTACTTGTAGATCAAATGTTATGCACAGGCAAGGTTTCCAAAAACAAGCCCAAGCAGATAATGCTACTGCTGTTATATTATCAAGTACTAGAGTTGTTGCACAATAGTGATGGTCATCTTAAAACAAATAAGGGAGAAAGTCAAATCAGGGAGCAGTTTAATATTCACCTTCAACAAGAGGAAGATGCTAATTTCAAGCTGTTTCTATTTTTAATTGGTGATTTTTTTATGCAGTCTATGAAAGCCAGCCAATTTTCTTCAGAAGTGCTCCTATTCTCTTAACACAGTAAGAACTATATGCTTCTTATTGGTGTACTTGCACCATGGGGATGGGATAAAATATGAAATCAAGGATTTCTTTATTCTAGCTTGGAAAATTAACTCTTAAGCTCAGTGGGGGCAGAAACAAAGGTGGCATTTGATATAACTAATTTAGTATTAAACCAAAGCAAAGAGCCTTCTCAGTGAAGAAAGAGACCAAAGGGAACACAAAATTGTACCTGAATTATTTCTGAGTCAATTCCTATAAAAGCAGAAGAACTTTCTTTTATGCTCAAATGGATTACACATTGCCTTTTATAATATGCCCATTATTCACAGTTTTTAAAGATAATATAATGAACAACAACTGCTAAGAAAGAATTTTTTTTTTTTTTTTCCCCAACACATTAAAGTGCAAAGGCCATCTGAAGAATGAGGCCTGGACTGCTTTTTAAAAAGCAGATTGTGGGATACACTCTTAGTTGATATGAAATGGCATAGCTCTGTTAATTTTATCATTCAATTAGAATCTAATGTAACTATGATTACAATTTGCTTACATTATCATAAGTTAATAAAATAATAAACACAAGTTGCAAATTTTGTTCTTTGCTTTATTTTGGCTGCTTTTAATTGCTTGGATTTTCTTTAATTTTAAAGAGTGTATTTTCAAGGGGATAAATTCTCACTTGTGCTGTCAGACCTGGCTAATCATTCCCTACTTAACCACGTTTCTAAAGACCTAAGATTTTGCTTGAAAAGATGCTTAGAAGCAATTGTCTTGTGTTCATTAGTCCATAAACATTTGATTTCAAATCAGACTGCCAGCAGACATAACCTCTTTGCATTGCTACAACAGAGATTTGATTTGATTAATCAAACAGCTCTGATTTACTGAATTGTCTCCAGAATAGTTGTCCCTGACAATACTATGCAAATAACTGCTGATGTTGTATTGGCATTCTCAGCTTTCTAAAACTGGTACACTGCCCTCCATGAAAACATCAAAATTTTATATCTAATTCAACAACTATTCTGCATAAGGGCCAGCGCATGTAATGTACACAGTCTTTAATTTATGTTCTACTCTTGGCTTTGAAAATAAGTGTCGCCTTTAAGATGCCGTTTCTCTATACCTCAGTTTACCCTCTACTGAAATAGCAGTAATGATATTTCTCTAGTCTAGAGCATTTACATTTATATAAACAAATTTTTATTTTTTTTTTTTTAGGAGCTATGCATCATTATATGCCATGTAAGTGTTTTGGCCTGTTCTGTTTAAATAGCTGGCATTCATACAGAATTAAATGGATTGTTTTAGCAAACAGGAAAGCTCTATAGTTTAAGATTCTGAAATGAAATATGTTAATTAAACCTACATAGTTAATACTAACTGTTGCTAAAACAGCACAAGCCAATAATGTGCAAAGGATGTATGATTCACTTCATAATAACGGTTACTCTGTGGGAGTATCTGCTCATTCTCCTGTGAAATAAAGCAAAGGTGGAAAACAGTAAGCCTTCAGTCACGGCAAGAGAGAGATTAAAAAGTAAGAATACTCTTGTTACCTTTGGTTAGCCAACAGGAAGAGAAGCGAAAGTGGCTTGAAGAGATGGAAATCTAAGTCTGCAGCCTCAGGAAAAACAGAGCAGGACTTACAAAACTTTCACCAACAAAATTCTAAACAGTGATAGTTTCCAAACCCCAGAAGAAAACTTCGTGAGTTTCAAAGATCAACAGGAATCATGAACAGGAGGCTTCAGGGGAAGCAGTAAAAACTGTGAAGGAAGCAAGTATCTATTTCCTCCTGGTCTCTCTCTCTGGTAACTACTGCAGTTCCCAACTGGGAAGTTAGTGCCAGTACTGATGCAATCAACTGGTTCACCCAGCTGGTTGACCCTGAGAAGCACTATGCAACTAGCCGAATGAGAAAGACTCCTCTGAACCTAAGACTTTTGCTTTCCAGCAAAACACATTCACAATTAAAATAGGCAGTTCTTCAGTATTGTGTCAAATACCTACATAAACTGAGAAGAAGCAAGAAACCTCAGCTAACCTACAGTGACTCTGCCAAAGTGCAGATTGGTTAGATTACGTTATTTCTCACTTCCCATTTGACACAATCTGTTACTTCTCATGATTCAGAGAACTGAAGGATGGACCTTCTGGTATGATCTAGTCTAGGCCCACCATATTGTTTTGGTAAGCTTCTTAAAAAATATTTCTGCTATTAAACTCAGTATTTTCAGTATTCCTGAGAGATAAATTAGGTTACAAGCATTCGGTGTAAATGCAGCCTCCTCTCATTCACCATATGATGGTGCACTAAACCACTCATGGGATTACTGACAATGTACATGTATTTCATATTTTATGTATTAACATCAAAAATACTTATGTTAGTACTTGCATCAGTTACTTGTTTATGACTATGCTAGATTTTCGTTGCTGAAGTTTTATGTACTTACTGCATTTTGAACCATAGTGTATGTATTCAACGATAATTTCTTGAAGAGTTACAGAACAGTTGGTGATTTCTTTTCAGGTTTTTGGCAGAGATTGAAGTCTCAGTAAGAGCGGGAAAAAATGCTTGTTTTCTTTAGAAATAAACAGTGCAACTCGTTTTGTTATTATACCGGTAAAATTATAAGTAATTTCCCCAGAGAAAAAGAAAAAAAAATGAAAGGAAAAAAGGACACCAGTTTTAAGAAAGAGGTGCAAGACCCTCTCCACACCTCTAGAGGTAGCAAGCCTTTCTATATTAGCAATCTTGGTTCAAAACAGGGATGTGGTCAAAAGTGAAACTTCTTTTAGACTTTCAGCTACTCTCAACTGGGCTTTTGCCCAGCATGCTGATTAGCATAATACTCTGTCTATGTTAAAATAAAGGTCCATGACTTGAAACAGCAGGGATGCTGAAGTCAGAATGGAGCTGCTTGAAAGAAGTGAATGCTGCATTTGTTTATTTTTGTGTTTATTAACAGGAAAGAGGTGTCCCATCATATACTTGTACCAGTCCAAATGTCTATCACCTGACTTTGTAAATGATGTTACATTGCTTGGAGGTGATTCGCACAGCCTAAGCTTAAAATGAGAAGTTTCAACTCAATTGAAATGCAAAGACTAAATACAGCATTCCTTTCCCAGCTGAGCTTTTATTTAATGTGCCAGATTAAGAAGCTTGCTCTGCTTTACTGGATCAGAGTCAACACAGTTTGTCCAAGAAACTCAGAGATAAGAGGAAAACAGGTCTTAATCAGGCAAAATTCTCAATAAAACAAATGGGCATTTTGCCCAAGTATGCTCTGCAGAATTTACCATTATATTTTTGCCTCAGCTTAGGCTGCAAAAGAGGATGGCTGCTTTTATACCTAAATTTTTGGACAGCTACCCCAACCCAGAAGAGAGTAAAAACAAACTTCTCCCTTTCTGATGTTTGTTTTTATCAAGCTTTAATCAACTAGAAATCCCCTAAAGAAAACTCAGACAGCAAGTTGGAACAGCATAACCTGAAGCTCCAGTAGGTTTGGATTATGTATAATAAATCTCACCGCTGTGTTAAGCTACCTCAAAATACCACAGACCCATGAACTAGAAATGTGATTCTTTTGTACCTGGTGCTCAGAAAATAATGACATCTATTTTATAACTGTACAATTTCCTGTTAAGGTCACAGACAATCCTAACAATTATTCTCAGAAGTATTTTATTCCTCGAAACTGTGAATGTCACCTGATTTGCATATGCAACTGTTTTCATCAGCATATGCCTCAATTTTTTTTCTATCAATTTAATGATGCCCTGATGTTCTTAAGATGGTAAAGTATCGCAGATATTAAAAACTGAAACACAATGCTTGGAAATTGCATTCCAGAAATGTTGATCTTTAGATAATTCCTAACAAAATGCTGTCTACATGCATAAGTAGATCAGAAGTGGGCCATAACAGAAAGTGTCCATGCAGTATCAGAAATTATTTCAATGTGCTTAAAACTACTTGCTGCAGGTCACCCTACGGACAAGTAAACCAAGAAGTCAGAGCTATGTGCTAGGTACACAGCTACAGCAGAGCTATGCCCATAAAAGCATCAGACAGCCAACTTGATGGTTAAACTGGTAACTGTGGAGAGGGACTAAGCTCCAGTTTCCCTAATTCTTGCTATTTAAAGTGAATTAATGCTTGATACTAAAAAACCACAGAGATTACTCAAGAAGCTGCAAGAGAAGGATTGGTGCCTCAGGAAAGAAAAAAAGCAAAGTCTTAGCGATGTCTGAGTCTCCTGCTGACTGTTGTGAGAGAAAGAAAGAGGGATTATCGCACAGACATGAGGAGACAGATTCAACTCTTGATTACAAGCAAAACCATCAGTGACATAGCTGCAATTTCATAAATATAAAATTAAGGGATGTGAAATCAGAATTGGGCTCAGGTAGCCTTTACTCAGAGCAGATCACTACATGAAGCTCTAATATCAACAATAAAAATTTAACTTGGGAGTAAATGATATTATCATCTTCTTGGCCTTTTTCCCTGACTATAAAATGGTATTAGTGTAAATATGACTCAGACTTGGGATTCCTGGTCACTGTCGCAGCCAAGAGCCTAAGCACATGAAATCTCCTTGGCTCTGGTAAAGCACAAGTGCTAAATTCTGGGAAATGATAACACTGTTTCATCCCCAAATAGTCTATATATAACAGCAAGACTAGGCACACATAAAACTATGCACTATCTTGCCTCAAGGTTAGCAACACATTCCTAGTAGAAGAAAAATGTTATTTTCATTCCCTGCAATCGTGATAAATAGCTGTAGGGCAGATTCAGCAAGATCTCAAAGGTTGTGATTTCACAATATAATGAATGCATGTCTAGCTCTTTACCACCTGAAAAAGCAGAAAACAAAGCAGGACATGTCAGTATTTTCCTTATGGCAGAAATCAGATATTGTCCACAACCCTTCATGAGACACACTGCTACCCTCTTAACTAGCTTGATTGTAACATTAACTCCAATACTTCAACAGCTCAGCTTTCCAGCATATGGCATAGTTGGAAGCAGAAGCCAGGAGGTATCACATGTGAACGGGAAATGTCTCCCACTGAGTAACTACTGACTAAACCAAATATGTGGTCTTGCAGGTAGGTTTGTAGGGGAAAATAAGAAGAAACAAAAAAAAATACTGAAAATGAGAGGATCCTTAGATGGGTGAAGCATCTCTGCAGGATACAAGGAACATTTTAAGAGGTGTAAAACAGCTGTTTGTCCAGATTGCTTACCTAAAATAAACAGCACATCTTAAATGTGGCTTTAAAAGGATGGTAACCCTTCAGCTGACACACCAATGGATAACTTCAGGAGATGCTTTAACAAAGGTGGGACACATAGACTGAAAAGTGCATTCTCAAGAATGGCAGACTCAAATTACAGCACAAAAAAAAAAAGGAGAAGGAAACTCATGCTCAGGACTGCTCACCTGACTCACAAAGGAAGTGGTATTTGTTCCTATTCTACTCATTTATTGTCAACATGAAGTAGACTGTGAATTAAATGTTTTATTTTGATCATGTTTTCTCCATGATACTGTGGTTTACTGAAGTAAAAACTGAATACAGGCACATCTGTACCATCACCACCATGACTTAATGGCCTGAGTTGAATTAATGTTTGATTTTTGATGCTTCATATTACTCCACTTTGGGGGGATGACGGTTATAACCAGTGTATGCAGCTGCAATCATTGATGATACCATGCATAGTTTGCAAAACAGAAGCACGAACATTGAAGAAGGTATGAAAAAGCATTGGAACTATACCAGATAGTAACGCAAGCCTGTCAGGAACTATTATGGGTATCACTGCTAGTATCACCAGGGATATATGTGAAAGTCTAGCAAGGACTTTAATTCAGCCATGGGACCAAATTGTATGGTTTCGCCATGCAGTAGGGCAGAGATTCACTCTGCATCACTTTAGAAGTGTCAAAGGACCTAGAATAAGTACACATGTAATTCATATCCTCAAAGGCATCTTTACATTGCAAGGTAGTGTAACATGATTTTACACTGGAGTAGGCAGTGCAGTATAAAATTCTACTAATGATAAAATATTGTAGTTTCACCTGTACACAGCCAGCTGAGATGAACCCCAGGTGTATTGTTCAGGGCTGACCTCAAACAGCTACATCAAGGTATGTAATACCTGCTTCTTGTCTCCACAAGGATTTTACATTTAGACAGGTACCTCACCATAGTAATCTTGATGTAAAACACACCTCTTTTTTTTTTTTTTTCAGTGAGGATAGAGTCTTAACAAAATGAGAAAAGGCACGTGTTTAAAAAGTAATGTGTGTACAGCACAGTCCAAATGTAAATGAGATTGTCCAGCTCAGCCAATTGAGTTGTGCAGAATAACACAAAACCTAAGTTTTTCCTTTTGTATCTTAAAAGATTTCTAAAAGCAGCAAAATTTACAGGAGAAAATGTCATACAAATTTACTTCACATATAGAAAAAGTCATACGAATTTATTTTTGTGTGTATGCAAGATTGCATCTTCTGATGCAAGATTTAATGCATTCTGTGAAAGTTATTATGCCGTGGCTTATAAGCTTCAGCTGGATGTGATGGCAGTTCAAATTTCATGACAAAATGCTAACTTATCTTTGCTATCGAAAAAACTAATGAGGTGGTTAATAGTTGCAGAGTGATATTGCATGCAGTGATATGCAGATTTTGTAAGTTACTCATTATCTGTGTAACTGTATACATGTAAAAGTAATGAAAACCCGAAATAGGCAGCAAAAGCTTAAGGCTTTAAAACTGGAATAGAATTGTGTTAGTGTTTTCTAACAGAAATATGCTATTTAAGCAATCTCAGAAAAAGCCCCTTGATATTCCATCTAGGGTTTTCTGCCAGGTCTAAGGTCTCATGGGCAGCACTTAGGTAAAGATCACAATTAAACTAACATAGCAAATTTACTATTGTGCTGTTTTTTATTCTAGTCAAGGCAATGGCATAATGCTAAGCAGTCTTAAGGATTCTCTTTGTTACATGGCCTGTGGCTTTTAATTGAAGGTGCTATCACAGCATCCCTATCAGACTCCAAATGTTATGAGCAGTAGCAAGAAGTAGCACACAGTGCAGAGGGCTATCCTCATCCCTAGCTATCTTTACTGAAGACAGAAGGAAGTAAGATATAACACTCTTCAGTAGATAGAGGCTTCCCAAAATGATATTCAACAATAGTGAATACCAGCTAGGCTTGTATTCAGCACTAAGACACGAAAATGTTAAAAAATACCAAGAGCAAGCTAGCGAGTACAGAATGTTGTTTAATGTGGTCACCACTGATCCAAAGAATGAAAGTTCTGAAATCAGGAATTACTTCTGTGACATATTTATGACAGATAGATAAAAAATCATAAATGGCAACAAGAAGTACTTTGTCTGCAACTGATCTGCACCATCTATGAAACTACTCTGCTCAAAAGTGCTCAGCATGTTGCTTTAAAAAAGCAGACTCAAGGATCACTGACATTCTGTATATCTGTATAGCTTAGGGACAGATATATTGACTCCCTCAGTTCTAGCTACAACCAGAAGAAGCTGTCCCAGCCAACATCTCTGTGAATCCACAACAATAAAGTTAGGCCCTAGTTTCTCCTCTGCCAAACTTTCAGCTCAGTTTTGCAACCCAAATATAGTATGCCGCTGAGACACAAAGGGAGAATGTGTGTTACACATTGCAGGAATGGATTTTCTTCTCAGATTTGTATTAATAACTATAATTACTTCTAATTTGATTCTTTTAAATCTGCTGGAATAAGTCAAAGCAAGTATCTATCCAGTTTAGATGTGTTTTACTTCCAATACTATGCTTCTATCCAGACATGCTTCCAAATGCTTCAGATCTTTGAATCTTAATGAAGCCAGTTGGTTCATTAGAAGTCCTTACCTACAGCAATGTGAGGTAATGAGTTTGGCGTGCTAGAGCAGATTATACACAAAATGTGCCACTTCTCTACTGTGGTAGTATTCATTTGAGGTGAAATCTCAGATTTCTAATATGTGCATACAAATGCTCAGAGAATGAAAGATGAGAATAAAAAGAGAAATAAGAAAGGACAACAACAATTTCTCATAAAAGAAAGAGACGTTTAAGCATTAGCCAAGTAACTATGATTTTTCATATAATTTAGAGTGGAAGCTTGAAGACTAAAATACTCCACAAGCCATTAGTTTCTTGGTACTCTGTGATGGATTAGAATATTTCTTAATCAACTGTTAAAGCATAGAAGGTGGCCAAAGTCTAGATTTGAGCAAAGATGAGTAATAGAGAAATCCAGGGACATTCAGCAGGTATGCTATCAATAGACATGTCACAGAACCACAGAAGTGTATCAGTTTCTTAAAACTCTTGAAAAACACCTATCATTTGACAATTTCTTTGTCCAGAATTTGAAAAATCCTATTAAGAAACTAAAGTTCTGACTTGTAATCAGGGGAAGCAGATTAAAAAGGAAAAAAAAGGGGGGGTGGAGGGGAAACACCCCACAAAAATATTAGGAGATACAAATTACTTGCTGGAGGTTCTGGACCACGCCTTTGCCTGGAGGCACTCTGAAAGGCTACACAGTCCACCCAAAAGTGGTCCCACTCTACCTGTTAAGTATTACAGACTGCACGAGGTTTGTTGCAATGTATTAATTCCATAGCTAAAAAGAAACTGAAAGTAAGTGTATTTATTTAAATCTCACTCATACAATATAATTTCATCTCATTTACATGAGATTGACATTTATACAATTCATACCAGTAGTCACCTACGGCTTCATTGTCCACCTGGACTGCACCAGTACTCTCAAAAGGATGGCCATCAGAAGCCAAAACAAACAGTATCGAGGTGAACCAAGGGTAGCTTCCCTTCACTATGTTTCTCATCCGATTCCACAGTATAGACAAGCATTGCCATTTTTAAGTCACTGCAGTTTGAGGAAGAAAAAAGGGGTTGTAAAATAAAAATAAAATGCCAATCACAGTAGCGGATCACCTATCTTATTTCATTTTCTGTTTCTCCTGATTGACAACTTGGTGCTCTTGTAGCATACAAAGGCAAAAAAAATCAGGCGTTCATTTCAGACTGAAATGTTTGACAGATGTAACAGCTTTCTGAAACAAAACTGATGAAATTTCAAGTAGGGAAGTCCATCTCCTGTACAGGGGAGACATTAAATTTCAACAGGCAAGGTTTACTGTCCGTAAACAGATGCAGATTTCTTTATTTATTTATTTATCTGGCAGTTGTTAAAAATATGGGCAATGACTATGGCTTTGCTGTTGGTGCACAGTCTACCTCCTGCTGCTCTGGATGCCACAGACTTCAGCGTGATTTGTATTTCAGGGTACTGTTGTCACAAGCTGAAGGCAATTTCAAATTCTTTTACTGGTAACACTAGCACTTTACTGATATTTTGATCTGTATTTTTGAAATGGTGAAAGTAAAATAATCTGACAAGTGACTGCAAATTCATACTGCTAGAGACACATATTTAAACCAGAGAGGTAAAAGAAACACTTTTACACTGCAAACGGCCAGATATGACGGAGGTTAGAGATCAGAAGTTTACAATTTCCTTTTTTCCCTATTCACTTTCACAGAATGAGATATCAAGGAGCATGCAACACTGAGGAAAACCAGAAATACTCAGAACAGTACCAAAAAATACCAACTGGTGTTTTGTTGCACCATCTTCCTAAAATAGACAGCTGTACAAACGGCCAGATAATGATTTATTAGAAAGTCAGTAAGAGTCTTTCTGATGATTCAGGAGCTTTTGAATTTGAGACATAATCTAAAGAAGACTTTCCCAAAGGCAACTATACACATTATACGTTTTTGTGTGCATATACACTATTCAAATAACACCTTTACTTAAAGAAATACATAGTCTTAAAAGCCTTCTCTTGACCTCAGTGAGAAAACTGGACAGGATCATGCTCTTCACTGGTAAAGTGAAGATTATGGATCACACTGGATCATGCTTTTCACTGGTGTGGGATGCATCTCACCCAACTGTATCCATCAGCTTTGGCAACCAGTTCAAACCAGAGTATTTTCTTTAGGGTGCAGTAAATACGAACCCAGTGAAGCAGATCAGAACTCACAAGATGAACACCACCCTAATGTCAAGAGAAGCAAAATCAGGTATTCTATGCACAGGTGCTACTAGCTAAGTATGCTGTTGGAAATTATACAAATTACACTCTTTGTGAACATTATTTCTAGAAATTAGACTGGATCCTCAATCAGAAGTTGGGCACCTCAAGCAACCATAATATTCAGATATATTCATTATGTGCTACAAGGAAAGGGACTGACATAATAACAGTATTGCCAACACCTACCCCACTGAATGGAAAGCTACTAAAACCAGGTGTTACATATCACCTCCTCTCAGGCTTTGCATCTTATTCTACAAAGGAAGGAGGCGATCTCTTAAATCGAAATTCATGAGTCTGCACCCTTTTCTGGAGCTCCTGGACCCCTTCCTGTAAAACCAAACTTTTGTTAAAACTTTCTTCCAAAAAATACTGGGAGAAGAAGATAGAGACTCACATAAACCTCAGTGTTGAAAGTATTTCACCATGAAGTCCAATAGTAAAATCCTTTATTTCTCTTAAGGAATCTGAGTGAGTAATCCCTATAATAACCTGATATATAGGTCACATATAGAAATATATGTATCCTATAGATGCCTTTATACCAGAAACATAATTGCCTCCATAACCATATGTGTTTTGAAGGAGCACAGATTATGAAACAGAAATTTACAGTTATCGGGTTTAGCCATTTAAGAGAGATTACTGCTAGCTACCGATCAACAAGAGGCTATAAGATTGGCAAATACCATTCACAAATGAAACATGGTCTTCCTCTTTTTGCCTTTTTTCCCCATGTTTTAAAGGTTATACGACCATATAAGGCATAGGCTAAAGTAGCTCATTTGGTCAAAAATATTGTACAGGCAGTTATTTAACAATTTTTACCAACTGAGAAAACCAATCACAGAGTTTTCTTACTAGTAACACATGAAAGCCTACGAGGTACTAAGAATATCCTACAAAATTATAAATAAAAGTAGTTGTATCTAAGAATTTGGCTGGAAGGAATGAGGGAGAATGGATGAGTAACAGTTTGAGGCTACTAAGTATTTTACAAATCGATATCGATAGCAATCCTCTTTCAGCTATTGGCCAATGAGAATATCTGATTTAATTTTTTTGGAGTGGGGAGAGGTTGCTGTTTTAAAGTGCTACCTACATCTTGATTCTGCAAACCTGGGAGAAGAAACAAAGGAAAGAAAAAAATCTGACAGCTGATCCTCCTCATTTTACCAAATTCATCTCAGAATAAAATTATTTTTAATTCACTTGACTCCAAATTAATTTTATGTATTTTTAGATTTTGAAAATACTATCTCAGCATCATCCTGTTGCTTTTATGAAGAAGTTAACATCAGGAAGAGCTGCATATGGTGTAAATCAGATTTACCATGGTTTGGATTTAGCTTCAAATATTCCTCTAAAAAAGGGTTCCGTAGATTTCTCTTGTAGCAAGAAGTGTGCATATTCCAGAACAATTTTCAAGTAATAATATTAATAATAAAATCAGTGTGTCATTTCACAAAAGAAATGGCAAAACTATGCATCAGCTCATAGAAAACTACAGATTCTGCATAGCAACAAATCCTGACAAATGCTGAATTACACAATTTTCCCTCTGTGCAACAGAAGATGCAGGACAACCTATGCCAAGACTTTAAAACAAATCTCCTTGCAACTCACTAGCCACAAAAGAAACAAGAAGAAACAAAGAATGGGTAACTTTTGAGACTGGTACAATTTAGACACCTTAGTATGTCTACAAATCAGATATTTAACCACCTTTCTCTGTATTATCATGCATGATTCATGATACTAACAAGAACTTAAAACTAAATTGATAATGCAGGCCAAATATTTCAAAGATTTGGAAGTCCAGATTTTTTTAGTAAGATCAATATGACTTTAATATCAAAATTATCTGAATCCTTCAGTACTAGGAATACTCTACACACGATTTTGTGTGGCTACAACAGTGTTGCTATGCAAAACAATCTATCTCATTTATTTACTTATTTGATGCAATAGTGCAGTAATACCAAATTAAGGTGTCTTTTTGCCAGGTATGACTAGTACTGTTTCCAGAGAGTGTTTACAGCTGAGTAAAACACAATCCATTACAACAAATTTATGGCAAATATTTTAGAAGGAACTTTCTTTGTATGGTATTTAGAGACAACCATGATATTTTGTGGGAGAAGTGATAACAAAAATTCAGACATCATCTGTAATTCCTGTTACATCTTTCAGGACATGGTATGTCCATTTTGTCAGTTATATTCTGTATGTTCAGTGCAATTAAATGGTAGAGCAAGAAGATACAGCATCTCCTGAAACAAATGAGACTTGAACTCAGCTATTCTTGAACTCAATTTGCCTAGATGAGGATTGGTTCATTAGGTATTATGCATCTGCCCTTGTGCAGAATATGTATAAATGAGCAGTTCTACTCCAAAACCGAGAATCCCAGAACTGATGAAGCACTCTTACTTACGACTTGAAACCTGCATTTCAGACAGGTAGACTGTGCTCGTAAAGAGTTGCTGAATGTAAATGGGTCACAGTTTTTGTATCTTTAACATCTGTTGTTTATACCCAAGAAAGCACATCAGGGGCAAGAAAATTAATTTCCCAATTGCTGTCAACCGAGTTAGGGAACAGCAATAAACAGCTTACTGTAAGCCTCTAGCTACAGTAAAATTGCTGTCAATAAAGTGTGGCTGATACAGTTTTGCTGTGCTAGAAGAACAGATTCTTTGGAAGTGAAAATCTGAAACAGAAACTAAAAAGATCCTCCCTTGTTTCTATATACAAAAGAACATTACCACAAAATTCCAATAGCCTTAAACTCTCGAGATAATTCTCACTCCCGTGTGTGGCATAGATTTATTAGCATTTGTGAAACTCCAGCTTTGCACAAATGTCCTGAATAGGACAGATGAGACCGCAGTGATCCTGATAAAAATCTTTTGCATGGGAAACATTTAAAGAGAAACGAAGCGTGCTAAGCTTTTACTGCCTGTATGTGTATACACAAAATGTTCCCTACTCAAGTTTAACATTTCTACTGTCACTATTGAAAACGGTATTATAGCTTAGGGTTATGTTCAGATTTCCATTATAACCCACAGTTTTCACATGCTTTTAACTTTCTGAAAAATTCTTCTTTTCAGCTAAATTTTCTATGCTTGGTCTCAGCTCAAAGATGAGTTTCTTTAGACAGTTGAGTAAAATATGTTAACCTATTTCTCAGTTACACAAGGATAGAAAAATACACTGTACATTTTCACAATTTCTAATATTTTAGTATAGCTATATAAACATACAGAACTAGAAAACAACTGAATTTCACATGCAGAGTTTTTTCTGGGTGACTAGTCCTCACCCAAGACTAATATCCATGCTAACACATGAAACAAATTAAGCATAAAAAAGAAACAATATAATCTTTTTTTCTTAATATATTAAGTGATAAAACAAGGCCACTAAAAATAATACCACACACAGAATTATGGAATGCTATGGTTACAGAATTTTAATATTTGCAGGTGGCGTAGGCTCTGCATTGCTGTTCCAATGCAGATTTCCATCAACTTACTTTGAAATTGCCACTCTCAATGTACCAGAGTCATTAATGTTTTCAGCTTGTCTTTTCTCTTACAAAGTTATAAATTTAAAAACTACAGAGTAGGACAACGTTGATTACATTTGCCACAGAAAGCTTAAGTGATATGCATTGATCAGTGGGAGCTGGCTACTCGTTCCTTGATCAGGCAAGAAGTCCATTGACTGAAAAAGGCGTAAAGCAAGCTCCACGGAGGTTATGTTATTGACTATATGATTAAAAATATACCTTAGTATGGAATGCATTTAACGTGTCAGTAAAGCCCCAAATCCTTAATTTCTGACATCAGAGCACAGAAATAAGAGGATACTGTTAACATATATTTAGCTTTCCTGAATCTACTAGAACTGTGCACATTTCCCGAATTTATAAACTATCATCTTGATTCAGGAAGTGCTTAAGAGTGTGCTTATGGCTGTCTTTCTTGAAGACAACATCTGAAGTCATTTGGACTTTAAGGATCTGCTTCAGTCCCATCACTTTAAATGAAAATTAAGCACATGCCTAAATGCTATTTGATTAGGAATGAAAACTAAAGGGTTTGCTCATAACTCATACTGATACTTTGTGTGTGTTACTTGTTCACTGCTGTACTTTGAATCTAATTAAATGAAGTTGTTAAAATTTAACACTGGGATAACCACAGTAAATTGGGCCTAATTTCTTCTATCATTTAATCCATTGTTAATCTAATGACATTGAGTCAGAGTTTTTTGTCTGTTTATTTGCTTTTTGTAAGAGGTCTTTCACACAGAAGAATACAACATGTTGTCTTCTACTGTATTTCTATGTAGCTGTTTGGTGTAGTGACTTACTAATTTGAAATGCATTTTAAAGTTCAATCAGATACTGAAAAGAACACTGATTGAGAAGTCTGCATAGATTTCAGTATTCTTTATGAGTCATAACACTGATTTTGGAAACTTAGCTATATAAGCTGGTGGTGTGCAACATCCTTTCCATACTCCTAATTACGTGAATTAGCATTTAGAACAATCCCAAGTTCAAGTATTCAAAAATGCTCTTTTCAGAGCATCCACCAGGTTTACTGCTAGATAGGCACTTGAAGGCGGCTTTGGTTTTTATGCTGGGTACTTGTTAAACATCAGCCTGTGCAAATCAAAGTGACATATGAAGACATAACCACAGAATTTCCACTAAACTTATTGATGATTGCACAGAAATTGCCCAGCAAAAAAAAAAATTACAAAACACCCCAAACAACTAAGAAATATGTATTGAAGTATCTATTTGTGAATTCTAAAAGCTTTTTGACTTAAGACCCAGTTCGAACAGATTTCTAGGGCCAACCTCCTATTAAAAATAACAGGATTTTGCTTCAATGAAGTCCAAGAGTTGACTTAGGTCTCAGCTCTCTATTAGTATTAACGTATCTGCAAGATACATTGCATGTGTATTTACCTTGGACTGAAAGAAACTGTAAGCAAAAATGGAGGATGCTAGTATTTCTTAGGTATATATTAATCTTATGTTTCTTCTTTCCCTGTCTTAACATCCTCCACAATTCCCACACCCTTTGCAAAACACATAAAGAAAACTTGTCAAATATATAGGTAACTTAATTCAACTTCTAACATTAGATACAGAGAAATTAATTATATTAAATCTCAAGAAAACAGTGCAGTGGCACAGAACTAGGCGTCTCTTCCTAAAGAAATTTTAAGGAATGTTTTTCAGACACTATGGCACTAGCATGCACTACCATTCAGTAAGATTTTTAAGTCTGAATACTTTGCTTAAAGCCATACTCTATCACAAATCTAACTCAAAAGCACCTATGAAAGTGTATTTAACTCCTGTGCTAACTGAATACTAGCTAAAATGCATCCTAATTTCAGGAATTACAGACAGAATAATAGGAAGGCTGCTAATGACTACTGCCATTGCTGGCTATACTCCTCCAGCCAAAAATGACAAGAGGGCAGAAAAATGTTATGTCCTGTAACACTCATCACTGGTGGGGCAAGGACACTATCTTCTTTGCCCATGGAATAAAAATACAGAAGCTCAGTTTAAATAAGTGTCTATCTAAGAAAGAGTTATATTTTCAGTAACATGTAAGTTTTTGCAGGGAGTGATCCAAATCGTATGAGTATCTGCTGACTTGAAAAAGGATTCTATAAGACTTCAGCGGAATTTGAATCAGGTCCATACACAGGTATGATGACTGACACTATTATTTAACTGAAACCATGTACATGTTAATGTAATTAGCACAGGTAAATCTGAAAATACTCTCAGTATTTTTTGTTTGGCTTTCCCCTCCCCTTCTCCCCTCCATATTCAATTGCACTGTGTGGAGTTTATACATTCTGCCAGGTAAATAATTTTTTGGGTCTTAACTGCCTGTAGATACTGTGGGGGATTAAGTTTGAGATTCCTAATAGAGCTTGGAAAGTTAATTTAAGCTTTCAGAACAGGAAAGGGAAGTGTGGGTTGAGGGTGCTAACATTTTGTAAGTAAAACCAGGGAGAAAGCTTCAGCCGATTATCCACAGGTTATGTAGAGCTCTTCTCCAAATTTTTGGGGTTTCTTTCTAAATTGGTTCTTCTTTTTTAACTTATGCTGACAGCATGCGTATGGTGCTGTGTAACAGCCTGAAAATGGCTCAGTGAGTCTACTCCTAAAATCTTTAGAAAGGTTAAGGTTTCATGAGAATCTACTGCAATGTTTCAGTGTCTCACTGTAAGTACGAGTTGGTTTAGAGCAGTTACTTTAGGAGAATTGCCTTAAAAGTGCTTGTTTTATTCTTAGCATCTTGTTAGTGTGACACCTGACAGGCAACCCAAAGTCAAGACACAGTTCTGGGAACGCCACATTCATCTCAGATAAGGCTAATGCAACAGCAAGAGGATGACTTTATCCTAAACTTGGCTACTGTCAAAACCCTTTTGCAAAGACAAGCCTAAATGTGTCTCACTTGATTCTCTAGGATTCATATCCCTCATAAATTCAGACAAATCACCATCACTTGGAGGGTATGGTGCCAGTGGGAATATGAACACGGCTCCAAACACCTACAAAGTCAATGCAAGCCAAAGTGAAGCGCTGAGGATGCTGCCTTGCAAACACACAAACTTAACTACTGGCCGCTCCAGTGCAACTCTCATTAAATAAAAGGTTATTTGGCTGCAATATCGGCTTGATCCTTCTTTCCCTTTCCTTTCCCTTCCCTTCCCCCTACATCCCTCCTCCCCCAGCTACTGCAGGGCTGGCACCGGGCCAGCGCTGGCGACGTGGTACCTCAGCGCCATCTACAGGCTGAGCCGACACGACGACTCAGCGCCAACAGACAAGCACCAACAGAAAAAATTAGACAGCATCGCGTTTAAATCTTTATTAGAAAGGAATTATTAGACCTAAGGAGAAGGGAAAAAAAAGAAAAAGACACCTAATGCTGGATTTGGTTGAAATATGAGTTTCTCAGCCTCCTAATCCCTCTTCATATGGCATATTTCACAGTTTAAAATGAGCTATGACAGATCGCTTATGCATTACTAAGATGAGAAAATATTTACAATGGGCTGACTTTTTTTTTTTTCCCCTGCATAATTCAGATGTATTCAGAGAATGCATTCCTTTCAAAAGTATGCTTTGGCCATTTTTTAAAATATGCAACAAACTGCCTGTGTGATACTAACTTTCATCTATTACAACAAAATTGTTTTGAACTCAAAACAGAGGAAGACTTCTGTATGGCTTTGTTATATCCTACCAACAAACCACGTGCTTCACAGATGAAGTAGCTTGGAGATTTGGCTGTCTTTCGGGGGAAAAAAAAAGGGGGGGGAATTTAACCCCTTTAGTAACACTAATTTAGCAAGGTTCCAAATCAGCTTGAACTGTAAAAGAAACTCAAGCCAATTCACTTTGAAATTTGAAACTGAAGGTACATACCCCTTCAATCTTGAAAGACTCAGATTTCCTGGCTGAAATTAGCATATAAGGAAACAGTTTTTCTTCTTCAATAGCTTTTACATTTGGACAGTCAAATACTGGGGAGAAAAAAAAAGTCTTTTTATTTTTCAGTTTTGCATAAGCACATGTATGCGCACATGCATGGATGCATAACAATCCTTTAACCATCAGTATTCTTCAAAACCCAAAGTATCAGAGGCATTTCACAAATGCATGGTTAAGCCCCAAGTAAATGATAAAGGAGTCAATTTCGCTTGTTTGTTTGTTTTTATTTAGTTGGGCTTTTTTGTTCCCCCCACAATGTAACTAAGTTAAATTAGACTGAAACAAACAAAAAACAAACCACAACGCAGTGGCACTTTTAATACTGGTTGATTGGGCACTTGTATGCAGTACTTATAGACCAGTAAAAGTGCTCATTTACCTGTCTGGTGTGTAATGGGCCCTTTGTCTTGAAGCCTCCTTGGGAACTGCACTCTGAGGCACTGAAGTGATCTGAACTAGTGGAAG
>NW_009944882.1:133875-138631 GCF_000696875.1 Nestor notabilis
CAACCACCAACAAAGGTGTTGTCCAACGGGAGTTCCTGAATCACATGGTGCTTTTTAACTGAAACTGGAGTGTCAGGTTTGAGATGAAAAGCAGACTGCGGAGATGCAGATTTGTAATGCTTGGCAAGATCAGGACTGTTAGGCTTAAAGGTTGTTGGTGGTGCTGTGCCCCAATCAAATCTTCCTATACTTTGCTCCTCCAGCTCCGCTGGAAGGCTTATTGTCCCGTTGATAGGTTCATGTACTGCATCATCAGGTTTGGACTCCTCAATGGTCACAAAGTTCAAAAGAGAGCTCTTCGGAGATTTCCTTTTCTTCCTTTTCTTTTTCTTGTTTTGCTTGTTCTCCTGATTGGGAGACATCCACTCAGCACCTTGCTTGCTCCTCTGTGCGGCTTTGAATCTGGACGCATGGCGACAGCGAACAAGAACAGTGACAAATATCACCACTATAACAACCATGGCACCCGCCACGATAGCGATCATGATCGTGAGATAGTCCTCATTTTGGTAGGGTTGGCTACTGTCCCCTATGTTCCGGTCCAAAGGTGTCTCCATAGTCCTGCGTATCAAGTCATAAATATAAGAGGCATTTCCAGCAGTATCATTTACATACAAAAACACAAGCACAAGAGTATGCAGGGATTTGGGATAACCCAAATCACTTATGTTGACAACTAAGCGATGCAGCCCCACATCATTAGGAGTCGGTTTTTCTTCCAGAGTGATATTACCTGTCACCGGATCAATCCGAAACAGACCCTTGTTATTTCCACTTACAATTGTGTATTTAAGCTCAGCATTCATGCCAGTGTCTATATCCACAGCAAAGACTTCGGCTACCACAGATCCTGGAATTGCTGAGAGTGGCACTAGCTTAAAAGAAGTGTTAGAAGGTGGGTAAATGACAACAGGGCTGTTATCGTTAACATCCATGATGTTTATGGTTACTTTCGCCGTAGAAGAGCGAGGTGGTTGCCCTCCATCCACTGCCTTAACATCAAAAGTGTAGGAGCTCTGCTGTTCTCGATCAAAGGAAACATTGGACTTTATAACTCCAGAGTATGGATCCAGCACAAAATTTTCATTGTCATTCAGAATGGAAAGGGTCACTGCTTTATTTTCCCCAGCATCCGCATCAGTCACCGTGATCACCCCCACCGTGCTATACTTTGGTAAGTTCTCTGATACAAAAAACTGGAAGTGGTTATGAGTAAATTTGGGACTGTTGTCATTTTCGTCCAACACAGTGACAATTACAGCTGCTTGACTCTGCAAAGGAGGGGTGCCATTGTCTCGGGCTGTAACAGTGAAAATGAAACGTTCCTGCTCTTCCCTGTCAAAAACTCTGGAGGCTGTCAAAACTCCTGTCTTTCGATCCAGATCAAAAAAGGAGGCATTAGGGCCAAGCTGATACACAATGTCTGCATTTTTCCCACTGTCTTCATCTGTGGCACTAATAGTTGTTAAGTATAGACCACGCCGGTTGTTTTCAGAAACTGACAGCTCAATTACAGGCTGGCTGAAAATCGGAGGGTTGTCATTTTCATCCTCCAGTTTAACTCTTACCAGGGCAGTCTGGTTCAAACTGGGCTTGCCAGAATCAGAAGCAACAATTTTAAAGCTGAATTCTTTGGTGCCCTCATAGTCCAACAAGGAAGAGGTCTCTAACAAGTACTGGTTGTCGTAAACTGCCTTCAAGTGGAAGGGGACCTCTCTCTCAATGAAACATATCACTTTGCCGTTCACATCAGTGTCCTTATCTGAAACTGTAATTAGAGCAATCTTTGTATTGATGGGATCTTTCTCAGATAAGTACACTGTGCCATTGATGGGACTTATTATGTACCTGAGGTCTATGTTAGGAGGGTTATCGTTTACATCAGTGACATTGATGGTAACAGTGGCCCGGGCAGGTGTAGAGCTACCATCACTAGCCAGCACTGTCACTTTGTGAATAGCAGTCTCTTCTCGATCTAAGGACCTCTGAACTGTAATCAGCCCTGTGGTGTTGTTTAAAGCAAAAAATCTTTTGGTTGCAGGGGCGACTTGGGCACCAAAAATGTATCTGATTTCTGCATTGCTTCCTATATCTGCATCAGTAGCATGAAGCTGAATTACAGAGGTGCCTACAGGGGCATTCTCTGGTATATGAACCTCCACTTGACTCTCTTTAAACACTGGCCTGTTATCATTGACATCACTTACTGTGACTTGCAGGATGGCTGTGCTGGATTTCTGGGGGGTACCTCCATCCTCCACTTTGATTTTCATTACATAGGTGTCCTTTTGCTCTCTGTCCAAGTTCTGTTGCACAATCAGCTGAGGCCATTTCTCTCCTTCTGGAGTTTCTACAATATCCAGTCCAAAGACACTCTGCCCGTTTAACAACTCATAGTGCTGCACACCATTGAAACCTGTGTCAGGATCTGTTGCTGATGGGATTGGAAAGCGACTGTTGATCAGAGTGTTTTCTGGGATGGAGATATTGATGACAGGGGATGGAAACATAGGTGCATTGTCATTAGTATCTTTTACAATGATTTTTATTTTGATCAGCCTAAAAAAGTCATTGGGCAGAATCACCACTTCAAGTTCAAAGAAACACTCATTTTCTTCTGCATACGAAGCTCCAGCACAAAGTTTTTCTCTGTCTATTCTGTTAGATGTCGTAAAGATTTCGCCGGTGTTACTGGACACTTTGACCAGAGGTGCATCCCCTGCTTTAGACACCAGTCTGTAGACAAGGCTGGCACTGGTCCCCGTGGCAGCATTGATATGAGAAATGTTCAGGTCCTTTGGTATGTTCCCTATGGGTACGTTTTCAGGCAGTTCCTCTCTAATAGTGTAAATAAGTTCTTGAGCTATAGCGGAATCCAGCCTCAAACAGGCAATCAAAGCAGCCAACAGGTAAAAATCCCTCAGGTCCATGGTAATGTTTTTATTCTCTTTTCCTGGATTTTAGGACTTAAAGGTTTCCAGAGGGGAAAGATGCGCGATTTGCAAGAGGAGGCATGCATGGACTGCAGGATGCATTACATCTCATTTCTTATTTGGAGACAGCACTGTCAACACAACCACACAGAACAGCATTATTGGTTTCTTTAGGCACGACAAATCCACAATCTCAAACTACTACTTGTTTTTGCAATGCACACTTGCAGCAGTACATTTTCCTACTGCTCTCTTTTACAAGCAATCCCTCCAGACATATGCACCAATATCCCGTCGGCTGCATTTGCACAGAGCAAGGATGGAAATGACTACTTGCACGTTTAAGGGTAGCTACCGTTTCAACACATACTTTCTGAATATTTCTTGGCACACCGCATAATCCATAACGTGCATTCCCCCTCTACCCTCCTCCACCCAGTCATTTGGTGCAAGTGAAAAACCTTCTCGCACTACTTCTGGATTTTAACTGCTATGTCAGCTGCCAAATGTAATTTGTTGTTTGCTTCCACACTATTTTTTAGCTCTTGCTAACTAGATTTTTCTTTGCTCCTTGTGCCTTGCATCCCTCTCTACAGCTATCGTACTGGGAAATAACCACCCGGACATGCTGCTGCTGCAGCAGTCGTCACTGGCTACTTCATATCCCTGTTAACTGATGAGACAATAACAGGACTTGCAGTTTCTTACACTCTCAGCTCAATGTTTCCCCTCCAGATGTTGGATACTTCTCTTTCTGTTTAATAACCTTAAACTTTTTTTGCTTGTTTTTAAACATAGTCTAAATCAGGAGGCTGGTAATTCCAAATGTAACTTAGAAGCAGTCAGCATGCTTACAGATCTGATGATGAGAGGAAGAAAAAGGTGCAGCCTTCTCCCATTGACACTGATCTCCCTTCAGGATGTTATTAGCAGCTGCCACACATAAATACTGCAGACTAATAATGCAGGTGAAGAAAAAGGAAAAAAAAAAAAAAAAAGAAGAAAAAAGAGAAAGCGACAGACAGACTTCTGCTTTCATGCTCTGCTCACCACGAATTATCCGGGTGTACGGCTGCACCTACAGCTCGGCGGAACCGGGCAACCCCTAAGCACTAATCTTATCTGCATTAAGCTGCACGGTAGCTGATGCCCGTGATTACTTCCAGCAGAGTGATGCAGGTAGGGATGCAGAGACAGCGAGTAGGTGAGCATTTACCACCAGCATCAACTGAATCAGAAACACTGATTCTTTCCCTAGATAAATATACTGCGTGGTGGCTTTTTCTCTTTTTTCTCTTTCTTAAAATGAAATGCAGCACAGTGTACGGGTAACTTTGCACTTACGTTAGTCGTCTACCTTTGAGGATCTGCTGCAGCTAAGCAGTGATCTGTTCCAGCAGATACAGCACAATGCATCTGGTAAACCACCAGTTTTGGAGAAATCAGCAGCAACCAAACGCTTCCTCCTCGAGATATGTGTTGCTTCGGGGTGGCAAAGCAGCAACTCCAGGGAACAAATTCTCAGTTCTGTCGTTAGTCATCCTCCCCACGTTTCATTCCCGTTAAGGGGCGATCCTTTGGGTGTTTAACGTGCACGCAACAACCCAAACATCGAGAGGAAAAAAGAAAAAAAAGAATCCGGTGCACTTCTTTAGATCGGGGGTATTTTCCACTCTGCACTGCACGCAATTCCCATGCCCCTGTCAGCAGAGCAAGAGGCAGCTATGTGAAGTCTGCAACTTCTTACTGGAAATGACAAGAGTTGGTCTGGCGGTGGTTCTCTTCTCCCTCTATCTCTGGGGCGATAGTTGTCCACGTATTTT